>NW_016108024.1:396469-402252 GCF_001604975.1 Cebus imitator
CTCTCAGCAGATATCCTACAAGCCAGAAGAGTGGGGGCCAATATTCAACATCCTTAAAGAAAAGAACTTTCAACCCAGAATTTCCTATCCAGCCAAACTAAGCTTCATAAGTGAAGGAGAAATAAAATCCTTTACAGACAAGCAATTGCTGAGAGATTTCATCACCACCAGGCCTGCCTTACAAAAGCTCCTGAAGAAAGCACTAAACAACCAGTAGCAGCCACTGCAAAAACATACCAAATGGTAAAGATAATCGACACAATGAAGAAACTGCATCAACTAATGGGCAAAACAACCAGCTAGTATCATTGCCCATACATTTGTGTGAAATTAACCTCTGGATGTTGTCATTGGATGTTGAGTGCAAAACCTAGATGCTGAGTTGAAGACAGATAACAAACAAGCTTGTCTGACTCTAACATTATAAGCTCCTGTTAACAACCTGGAATTGCACTAAGTCACACAAACTTTCCTTCCTATGAATACAGATAATACAGGCAGCAGAGGGAAACTGGTGGACCTGTAAGGGAATCAGATGACTTTTCCTGTCACAAGTTTTCCCTTGTCTGACCCTGGAGGATATACCTCTTACTTGTGTTTGGCTCAAACTTCCAGTAGATTTCTAATGAGTAGCAACCCCCCATCCTACTCCCCTACAAAGTACTTGCCCCTGCAAACTATGCTATGTGCAACTATCCAATGCTACAAATAAGCTTTCTCCACGGTCTTCCTGGTACTAACTGCACTAGGATTGTTAATTCGGGGTGCAGTAGAACAACGTTAAGTGCAGAGTATCACACTATAATTAAAAGATGCACAGATAGTCATGTCCAAGAAATTATCCACACAAATTAAAGTAGCTCAGGTTGCATGGTAATGTGATGGCTCATGGCTAGGTGTTCAGTCTCTACTAAGACCCAGTAAGGGCTTCACATGGTGGCTAACACTTGTAGTCCCAGCACTTTGGCGGGCTGAAGCAGGAGGATCACTTGAGGCCAGGAGGTTGAGATCAGCCTGGGCAACATAATGAGACCCCATCTCTACAAAAGAAAAAATGTATAAACATTAGCCAGGCATGGTGATGCATGTCTATAGTCTCAGTTGCTCAGGATGCTGAAGCTGGAGGATTACTTGAGCCCAGGAATTTAAGGTTACATGATCATGCCACTGCTCTCCATCCTAGGCAACAGAACGAGACACTGTATCTCTCTAAAAAAAAAAATAAAGCCCACTAAGAAGCCAAAAAACATTTCTCAAAAATAAAATAGTTATCCAGAAAGGATGGCAGGGCTTTGCTCCAAAATCCTAACGGCCTGCACTTGATTCATCTATAGGGGCCTTACAAAAGCTTCACACAGCACCTTTACCTGCCACTGACGCTTCAAGTCCCACTAGACCAGTTGGATCAAGTAGCCCACATATCAGAACAGCTTGCATGGCAGCCAAAACCAGTTGTGGAGCCTCTCTTGGTTCCACTCGAAACTAGCAGCTTTTTAGGTTACTTGACAAATGTGGCAGGAGCAGCACACCCAAATGAGAAATTTGTTGCCTCTACAATCCAAAGAGGCTCACTAGCCATTATGCCCCTTTTTTTGGGTGTAGTCGGGGCCAGATGCAACAACTTATCCTTTACCTTAGAAGTGATATTTCAGCATGCCTCACATCACTGGACATCTAGAAACTTCACTGAGTTGGAAGGTCCCTGACTTTTTTCCTACCCTCTGACATGCAAATTTCTCACCAATATGTTTACAGTAGTTGCTACTTGTTCACTAGGTCCAGTCTGCATAATATGATCAATGCAATGGACCAGTATGATGGCTTGTGGAAAGGAGAGGCAATTAAGGACCTTGCAGACAAAATTATGACACAGGGCCAGGGAGTTGACATGCTCCTGACATAGGATAGTGAAGATGTATTTATTTGTCAGCTGAAAGAAAACTGATTCTGGTGGTCTTTTTTATTAATAAGTATCAAGAAAAAGCATTTGCCAGATCAATAGCAACATACCAGTTAAAAGGAGATATATTAATTTGCTCATCAACAAAATCACATCTGGAAGAGCAGCTGTAATTGGAGATAAACACCTGGTTAAATTCATAATTTAACTGTCATTCTCCAAGATTTATCTGCTTTCTGCACAGGTCAAGTGGGTGAGTTGAATGGGATGTGGTGGGAATCACTATCTTGCATCTTTCAAGTACTTGATGTTTGTACGAATCTCTGTTAACCCTCCACGACTGTGGTATTGCTTTCAGTTCACTATTTTCCTATGTAGAAGCAGCTCTAGTAGCTTCCAATTAACCTTTTCTACCATAGTAGCCCTGAATCCGCAGTCAGGGAACCAATGTGCCAACTCTGCCAGTTGCTGAGTATGTCTATTCCAATTATGCATTCTGGAACTTGAAAATAACCACCAAATGAGTTTGGAGATCCACTGGACCCTCTGTGAGACAGCTGTGAGCTAAAGCTACATTGATCACCTGACTTTCATAAGCCCCCACTCTAGTTGGTAGACTATAGTGACATTTTGGGTCTCCTGGAATGAATGTCAGTTCAGAGCCAGTGTCCAGTAATATCCAAAATGTCTGATTATTTCTTTTTCCCCAATGCATAGCCACTTGATAAATGGCTATAGGTTCCTTTGAGGAAGTCTATGAAATAGAGTAACGGTATAAAGTTTTGGCAGTATAATTGGATTCTTCCTCAAGGGGACTTGGCTTCTCCTTCATTCAAGGGGTTCTGGGTCTATTAACTGGCTGAAGTCTAGGAGTTGATTGGACAGTGGATCTATGTTTTGGTGATTCAAGTTAGACATTGTTCATTCAAACTGGAACACTCCTACTGATACAGGTCAAGGAAGAATTTATAAGACAGCCCATCTATTTCTTTTCTAGGGACATGATGATTAACAAGACAGTACAAATGGTCTCTGAAAGTTACACTAGTTTGATTATTGCTTTGACTCCACTGTTCATCACAGTAACCACATTCACCTTCTCTTTGATGATTTAGTTCCACCATTTGCACCCTGCCGGCCCAGGATCCAATTGTATTTATTGCATTTAGGGATCACAGTTTGGTGGCAGCAGCTCCCACTGTAATTTCTGACCTAGAGAGAAGAGCAACAGTACTCTTCAAAGATTCTGGGGTTCCCCCTCACAAATCTATTTCACACAGTCATGATGAAAGATGTGTTCTCCCAATGTGGGTAAAGGGATCTTAAACAATAAATTGGCTCTAACATTCTAATCTTTGTAAGCCTTTAGATCCCTTCCTTTTTAGTATACCAATGCAGTTCTGTCATTTCAACTTCATTTAGTGTAGGCCGCTTTTGGTCCATGTTTCAGCCAACCAACCAAACTGTTAGAGCCCTAACACCTTGAGCTAAAACATTCAATTCATTATTTCCGCTTAGTGGGCCCATATTAATAAAGTTAGCCTGATTCAACTTCCTATTCCTTCTAAAATTATCCCACACCCTAATGTTCATTTCCACACATATTCCCCAGATTTCTGTCTGTATGAAGAAAGTCATGCAGTTGTTTTTGTGTGTAGCACACCTTTCAAGGCCTCTTGGAACGTGAGCCTAACTGTATGTCTAGAAGTAAAGAGGGGTTATGGATAGGTTCTGATGAGACTCAGCAGTGCCTTGCAAGGAAACTACCTCAAGGAAGGTCATTGCAGGTTCTTCAAGAAAAGCAGGGCTAACCTTTTCAGAAAAGACTAGAATGCCTAGTAAAGAAGACACTCTAGAATTTAGGAGTCTTATGTCCCCATCTTCTTTGGGATCTTCTCATAGTCTCCCAGTCCAATTTTCAGGATACTATTCCTTCCCAATCAATGTCCCCTTTTAAACAAAACTTCTGCATCTTATTCCCCATTCCTCATCCCACATATCTTTACATTTGTCTTTTTCCTGGATGCTAACTTGAAAATATACTACCCTATTCATTATTTTTCCATAAACTTTCGCGCTACTGGCAGAATAGAATCTTAGGTGCTATGGTTTCAATTCGTCCTCTTCGAAGTTCAGGTGTTAAAACTTAATGGCACTGTGATGGTATTAAGATGGTATTAAAGATCCTTTAAGAGATGATTAGGTCATGGGAGCACCTCCCTATGCGAATGGGATTAAGTCCCTTATAAAAGAGGCTTCAATAATTGTTCACTTGTACGCCCTTCTGCCTTCTGCCATGTGAGGACATATTATTCCTTTCCTCTGGTGGATGCAGCAAGAAGGCCCTCACAAGACAATTGAACCTGCCAGCACCTTGATCTTGGACTTCCCAGCCTCCAGATCTGTAAGAAAATAAATTTCTTCTGTTTATAAATTACCCAATTTCAGGTATTCTGTTATAGAAGCACAAATGGACTAAGACCGGTTGTAAGGTGGTATATAGAGGGTACAATGTCCACCTCCAGTCCCCAGTTCCCAAGCACCAACTAGAAAATTTCACAACCACTAGCCAAGTGTTCAAAGGGTTGGTGTCCATGACCAAGCCTTTTTGTGTTCTCTCTATGCTATACTTACTTTGTAGTAGCTTGTCTAAAACGCAAACTCTTAGTAGGCTGGTAAGGGACAAAAGCCATTTTTCTCAGCCAGCAGATTATAGTTGGTACAGTAAAATTTCATTTTATATTCAGGCCTGATTCTAGAGGAGATTCAAAATTTAAGGGAAAATTACATATAGTCAAAATTATCCTTTAAAGTCATTTATGAAGGCTCCATGTTAAATATCTACATAATGGTTATCAATGAGGTCAGTGTTGGAACAGATCCCTGTTTCTTCAATTAAGCATCAGATTAAGTAGCTGGCTTGTGGTTATGGCCCTTATTGCACAGAAATTAAATATACTTAAACACTAGTAACTCACTCAAGGTGATGAAATACACTACAAGAAGTACACAGAAACTGAAATCACCCAATTGAACAGCAGATTTAAGTCTCCCAACCTTCACCCACTCTGGGACACAGACTTACTTAGTGGAATGGTAGGCAGATTCACTCCAATTATTATTTCCATATGTGTGTATGATGTGACTCCACCATCAAGAGGAAGTCACAGGCCCCCAAAAGGGTACATTTGGGGACAAGGTCAGAAAGAACCTTTCCAGTTGGAATTCTCAAGAAATCAACAGAAAATGGAGATTAGCAAAAGGTAGTCAACCTGGAGGGATGATGTGTGTTTATAATATTGTTACTGGAGTGTTTTCCATATTTCTATAAAGGAGACCATACATCTTCTAAACATAATAAAAAATACCAGGAACTTTCCATGTTCAATCCGGCTGATTCTGAAGTAGAAACGACTGGAATAGACTTATTTGGTTGATGGGGGATGTGCAGAGACTTGTCTTGGATTCAACTGTAACAAGGATGAGGTAATTGTGTTGTCATAACAAAAGAAAAGTTTGCACAGAATCTCAAAAAATAGAGTCCAAATCCAAGAATTTGTCATTGTCGATCAGCCCTGTGCAAGGAAGAGACCATTGTATGTAGCAGCCTAAGTCTTGGTTCCTAAGGAGGTATATTCTCCTCCATAGCAGAAACCTCCTTCAGGCTTCTTCACGCTCTGCAGCAACTATCTGTAAAGATTATTTAATCCCGTTTGCTCAGAGTCCAACTGCACCTAGCCTCTTCTGATTACCATAATAATAGCTAACATTTTTTTAGTGTTTACTATGTTACAGGCCTAGTCATGGTTAGGTTTGACCCAACACACTAAACAGGCTGCTAGTCATTTTATTTCACTAGTATAACTTCTTCTTGCATTTAAAT
>NW_016108024.1:403222-416000 GCF_001604975.1 Cebus imitator
CATGTTGACCAGGATGGTCTCGATCTCTTGACCTCGTGATCCACCCGCCTCGGCCTCCCAAAGTGCTGGGATTACAGGCTTGAGCCACCGCGCCTGGCTTTCCCATGTTTTCTAAGAAGCAGAGAAAGCTGCTAATCACAGAGCATCAAACAAGGAGAAAAATAAAGAGAAGAATAAATGACGTTGCCTGTTGTCTGAGTTTTTAAAGACTTTGAAGTTGCCTGTTCTAGTCCATTTCTATGGTCCAGTAACTTGTTTAACCTTGGGTTTTGTAAGATACCCTGACTTATAATAAATTTTCCTATTTGCCTAAGGTTATATTGGTTTCTGTTATTTGTAGCTGAAGACCAGTAGTACAGACACCTTATTCAGGTTGATCATTATGCCTAAATTCATGGACCAATTTTCTTTAAATTGTCTTTTATCACTTCATCCAGAACAATGTCCAAGAAAGCCCGATATCCTACCTGCTTCAGTCTATTTCCATGCCATTTCTTTCCACTGGCTGACATGCCACTGTTCAGTTATTACTCTTGCCTGCGCCCAAGAGGTTGAGTCAGAGCCAAGCCACAAGTCAGTGACAGCAAAGTAGCTGCATTTATTTCCATTCTGTAGCAGTAGATAATTTATATATGTATTTAGTGTGAGTTGAGAGATTTTGTAGAGAAAGTGGAAAGACGGGGAGTTCCAGAGTGAACATAGACACCAAATCAGTAGAGGAATGAAACACATTTATCAGATAATTTTTAGAATCTCACCCAGGGAGGTCAAAGGGGATAGAGCAAGGATCACTAGTTCAGTTCTCCAGAAGTCAAGTTGCTATGATACGCAAAATGCTTTATGGTGTGTAGGTTTTCTTCTAAGGCAGGGAGGGCAGAAATATAACAGAGCTAAAGAGTAAGTAACCAGACAAGATAGGCACTTCAGGGCAGGGAAATAAGAGGTGAGTAGGTGGGGGGACTAGATGATAAGATGAGAATCATTCATTCATCGAAAAGTAACAGGAATGGACCACAGAAGATTGGAGTAAGGGATATTTTGGGCTTTAAGGTGAACCTACAGACTTATTGCAGGAGTTTAAGGTCTTCATTATAATGACTTGGCTATGCTTTTAATGCATGCTTCTTTTCATTCCACTATCACTTGACTGCCTCTAATTACTCTAATTACTCATGGTTACTAACAAATCTTCCTATACATGGCCTATCATGACTTCTTCAGCCTCAACTATATCTCATGACTGTTTAGCTGTAATAATTCACTGTTTGGCCCAGATGCGGTGGCTTACGTGTGTAATTCCAGCACTTTGGGAGGCTGAGGCAGGTGGATCACAAGTTCAAGAGTTCGAGACTAGCCTGACTAACATGGAGAAACCCTGTGTCTACTAAAAATACAAAAATTAGACAGGCATGGTGGCGTTTGCCTGTAATCCCAGCTACTCAGGAGGCTGAGGCAGGAGAATCTCTTGAACCAGCGAGGCGCAGGTTGCAGTGAGCTGAGATCACACCAGTGCACTCCAGCCTGGGTGACAAAGCAAGACTCCGTCTCAAAAAAAAAATTCACTATTTGTTTTTGTTGTTGTTGTCATTTTCTGTTTCATATTTTACGTTTAAGAAAGAGAGAATCTGATTGGCCTAGCTAATTTTTTCAAGCCAGCCCATATAGGCCAGCTTACATCCTTAGAACAGGTCTTTCTCCCTACCCTACCACAAAAATTTACCCGCGGTGGGGGGGAAGGAGGACAGGCAGAATCATATGGTAGAAAATGTGGCTATGTAGGCAGCATCAGCTTTGGGCAAGGCCATTTTACTTAGAATAGAGTGTGGGTAAAACTTGTACTTTAATATATCCATGAAAGAAAATTACAGAGGTCCACAAGAGCCTAAGACAGTGGTATCTAACATAAGATAAAAGAAAGTGGCTGAGGCACTGGTGTCCACAGCAAAGGAACACTGGGAGTCAATCTAAGCCTGAGAAAAGGCCTCAGATCTGNCTTTTCTTTTTTTTTTTCTTTTTTCTTTTTTTTTGAGATTGAGTCTTGCTCTGTCACCCAGGCTGGAGTGCAGCGGCACAGTCTTGACTCACTGCAATCTCCACTTCCTGGGTTCAAGTGATTCTCCTGCCTCAGCCTCCTGAGTAGCTGGGATTACAGGCGCATGCCACCATGCCCAGCTAATTTGTGTATTTTTAGTAGAGACAGAGTTTCACCATGTTGGCCAAGCTGGTTTCGAACTCCTGACCTCAAGTGATCTGCCCACTTCGGCCTACCAAAGTGCTGGGATTACAGGCATGAGCCACCATGCCCAGCCAAGGCTTTTCTATAATGTGCCTTTGCCACCTTTAGGCTGCATAAAGGACCTCAATCAAAAGTTGATGCATTGCTGGTGTGTGGTCATGCCTGTGTTCCTGTTTCTCTGACCTCATCTCCATCTTTCTTTCTCTGATTTTTGTTTTTGCTGGGCCTCCCAGCTTTGAAAATTTCAGACTCAACATTATGTTTCTATTTGCTGAACAGAATAGGAACAACAACAAAACTCCAAACTAAAGAAATGATATTGGGAAGTCTTCCAGTTCATTTTATTGGGCTAAAGCCTATATTGTTTTTTAAACATTTAGCAGCCTCTTATGGTTTGTAGAAGAAAATATATAAGAAACAAACATTATATGGATATAATCCAAAAACTGTGAAGAAATCAGTTGGATAGTAAAAGGTAAATAAGGCATGTTGGTTTGAAGCTTCTGTGCTTTCTCAACATATTAAAAGTGTTTCTCGAGTTCATCAGTAATAACTATTTACTGACTACTGAAAGGAACTAGCTTTGCATGGAACTTGACTTTCCCTGAAACAGCTCCCCCTGATTTCCAGGCCCAGTCATTTGTGGTTGACAGGTGAGTCTTCATCTTGGAGTGACCAGGCTTTTATGCTTGAAGCTATTCACCCTGAAGGAAAGGCTTAGGCTAGAACTTATTAGGATCTGGAAAGTTAGAGACCAACGAGAATGTGGTACTGAGGGGTGGGGGCTGCTAGAAAACACCAAGCTCCCCTGTGGATATGAGGAGTCTCTCCACTGGGACCAGGCAAGTTGAGGTGGAGGATAATGGCCACAGTTGGGAGGCATACACAGAACAAGTCCACCTCACTGAGGTGTGTGGGCAGGGGTTTAGACATGTTCTTGCCTTTTCCTTTCCCAGGGGTATCTTGGGAGCTCCCTTACCATTTTGCATAATATTTGCTGCTTTTGCCATTTCCTGTCTGTAGCTTGATGCAGTGCTGGAGGTCTGGAAGACAGGGAGGCCTGGACTAGCTGTGTTGACCTCATAGACAGGCAAACCCTTTCTCATGAAAGCAGAGCCTCCCAGGAGCTGCTCCTCACCCTCCCACCCCCAAATAACCAGGTCAAAGAATCCTTCCTTTGGTGGCCTGTGAGCATAAAGCAAAGCCCTGGAAATCAGCCCTCAGTGATGATAATTTTAGTGAATTATGAGAGAAGGATTGAGGAAGTGGAGCACAAGCAAGCTCATTTTGGAGTTTTTCCTCCATGTTAAGGGGGAGAGGAACACAAGACAATCACCCATACTCCCACATAAAGGCAGATCTGAGACTTCTACTTCCTCTTCCACGTGCTCTCCATGGGCCAGGCCAGGGGGTGCACAAGGACTGTGGCTCAGCTTCTGCTGCCTTCCATGCCTCCATCTTGGGGCTGTAGTGCCACTCCCAAATAGTGCCTTCATTGGGTGATAGAGTGGGCATGGAAATTGCGGATGCTGACAGCAGAAGCAGGAAGCAGGGGAAAAGAGAGATGTGCTCACCTCCCTACTTTCTGTGAAGTACGGTGGAAAGGGACTTGCAGAAGCATTCAAAATCCACATTCAGTTCCCCCTGGGCCTCAATTCCCTAATTGTAACCCAGCATGGGGGCAGTTGCCTCCCACGGTTGGGGAGGTCATTTTTGATGAGGGGCATAGGAACACCTGTGAACTGTAATTTTTCCATGCACAGGTGTTCGGAGGGGATTTCTGAAGGTGTTTTTTTCCCCCCGGGAGTGGAGGGTGGTCTATGTCCAAATATGCTGCGGGGAAGAATGAAAGGAGTGTGGGAGGAGGTGGCAAATGAGGCAGGGAGCTGGAAGATCCCAGACTGACAGGAGGAAACTCTGCCTTTGCAAGGCCTAAGGCAGACAGATCTGCGAGGCTGCCCCCACTCCCAGGAGACTGCACCTTAGGGGACAGAGGGTGTGTGTGAAAGTTGGGGGGAGGAGTGAAGGTGGTTGTCCATCCTCTCCTTCACCCACCACTAGGCAAGCGCAGAAGGAAGCAGGTCGGTGGAGACTAGGGTAGAGGAGTATAGGAGAGGAGCAAACTGAGGAGGGCGGCTCTTCGAGTCAATCAGGCCCTTCTCACCACTCTTGAGGAGGCTGGCTCAGTCCAGGCTTGGAGGAGGGTTCTCAAGCCTAGGAAATCCCGCTTGCTCCCTTGTGCGAGTGGGAACTGTGAGATGGGGGAGCAGGCCTGAGCTGGGAGCTCCTACTAGCATGGTTGACCCCCGGAGTTCTGGAAGAGTTTTTATGGAGACTGGGGGGAAGGGGCGCTTGAAGAGTGGGCCACGTCTTTGGCAGAAAGCAGCCCCACGGGGCCGGACCAGGGTTGGAGGTTGCAGAAGACGGCGGAGGAGGATGGCTGGTGCCCGGGGAGGGAGGGCTTCCTGGAGGCTGAACCCGCCCTGAGCCTCTGCATCCTGGCCGGCCTGGAGTCTGTTTCATGCAGGTCTTTCGCTAGCAGCGGCCTCATCTCGCCCTTGGGGCGCTAGGGACCGGGCCGGTCGGGAGAGAATAGGGGGCCGCTGCTTGTAAGGGGTCCTCGAACCGGCCCAGCCCGGTTCACCTCGAGGCCTCCGGACCGAGCGCTGGGGGTGGGGCGTAGCTGCCGCTGCGGCCCCTGGTGTCGGTGGCGGGAGCAGGGAGAGAGAGGGTGGGGGATCGAGGAGGAGCTGAGCTTGGACAAGCTGCAGCTGCTGTCTGTCCGTCCGGCTCGCCGGCAGTTTGGCAGGGCCCGAGACTAGGTCTTCCCGCCTGCCTTCCCGCCCCCTTCCCCTAGGCGGGAAGGGCGGTTGTCCTGGGCGGGCAGATTCCCGTCTGAGTAGCTGGGACAGATGCGTTTCCGTGGCGCGGCTCCCGGGTTATTACCCCTCCCTAATGGGGAAATGGACGGAGACCGGGGGAGGGGGAGGAGCCAACCCCACCCCACCCCCACTCTCCGCTTCCCCGCCCAAGGTGGCCCGAGGCCGGCGGCAGAACCAGGAGCGACGAGGGCCATCTCCATCCGCAGGCAGTCCCGGAGTGTGGAGTGGGCATGGGGACCTGGCGGGAAATAGTGTCGATTAGCACCCCCCAGTCCCGGATGCCAGGGCCCAGTCGTTGCGAGGTCAGTGGAGGGAGGGTGTGTGGTGGGAAAGGAGGGTAGAAGTGCAACCTTCTTTTCCCCTCCCCTGGCATTCCAGTGTATTAATGTTTAGCAGGTGGGCTCGGCGCGGTCTCTGCGGGAGCGACAGTTGCGAGAAGATGCCTGCAGGAAGTGTCGTCCCGCCGGTCTCTAGTCCCCGGTCTCCGCGGCGGGAACACAGGCTCTGGCGGGAGCGAGGGAACGAGGAGGCCCACGACAGGTGCTGTCTGTCCGCTGGTCTGACAGGCCGGGGCGGGAGTGCGGCCCGGCTCGGTGCTGCTTTCCCCTCCCCCTCAGCTGGACGCGGACTCTGACACTAGTTAGCGTGAGCAATCGACTAATTTTATCCGGCTGGGGCTCAGCAGGAAACCAACGCCGAGGCGCGGGTAGTTCTTCCGGGAGACTCTGGCCCCCGGGAGGACAGTCGTGGGGAGAGGAAGGGGGGTTGGGGGTGGGATTCCTGCCGCCTCCGGTTCACTGGGGGCGGGTGGCTCCTGCTCTGCCTCACAGAGGACCGAATTTTGGCGCTAAGGTCGACATTCCTTTGGCCTTTGTGTGAGGAATGGAAGCCAGAGCCTGTTCTTGCGGCATGGGGGTTCATACTGAGATCCTGAAGAGGAAAACGTGTCCTCGAAATTGGTTCTGTAAAGGGCTGAGGCATAAGAATCCGCCCTATTTAAAGGTGTAGCTCTCTACTGTGTCGATAAACACAGAAGTGATGCTCTCTCCTGAATCTCTTAGGCACCTCCATAGCTAGGTAACGCGGTGGTTTGAGAACAAGGTTGGCAGTCTAAAGAGGGGAGTGTCGATCACTTGTCCTGGGAGGAGAGAAGCAGAAAGTGGACACTGGAACACAAGACGAGGGCGATGATCCAGAATAGTAAGCGCGGGCGGTCCTGCACAGTTAGAGAAAATGGCCTGTTGCAATGCTTGCAAACTTCCTTTGGGAGGGCAGGCTGTTTTAAAGAGCTAGCAGAAGTATAAGCACCACCTCCCTTCCAGGTCACCTGCCTCATACTGAGCTAGGCCACACATCCCTGGGTTTCACCCGTGAAAGGCCTGTATCCGTTTCTGAAGGGATTCTTGGCTTCAGAGAGGTGAGAACTGCTGACACTATTTCATATCCTCCTAATCCTTCCCAATGGACCAATCCTAGAACGAGCCAGGTGGTAGCTAAGAGGAGCCCTATACTTCTTTTGCTTTCCAAATGAAAACAGCATTGTTGCTTGTTTTGATCATAAAAATAATATAGTACATAAAGTATTGCTTAATGCAAATAGAAATATGTGGAAAAGTGTGGATACAATTCTCTGCCCCCTGCTTTTTTTGTAAAGCAATAACTTAAAAAACACCCTGAATGTATGTGTATATATCTTTGTAGATCTGTATAGGATTTTAGGAATACAGAGAAATATGTGGAAGGACACAGATTTTATAGATAGGTTATCTATTGTGGGATGAGGGTCATGCTGACTTGGAAGGGAGACAGCAAATAAAAAATGAAAAAAAGCCTCATTAAAAAAGGCATATATGTGATCACATTTATGAATTTACATTACAAAGATGATGATTCATTGTGGAAGCCAAACACAATACATCTAAGTATAAGAATTAAGTAAAGAGATCTCCAAATCCCAACTCCCAGCAATAACCTCTAATAACATTTGGTATGTTTTTCCAGATAGACATACTGTTCTATGTCCCACTTTAGCATTTTTAAGGAAAATTTTTATTGAAGTATATCATACATACAGAGAAATGCACAAATCATAAGTGTACACCACAATGATGTTTTACAATGTTAAGTCACCCCTATTACCAGTAATCACCCTGTGGCTCCTTCTAATCACATTCCCCTCCCTGAAGGGTAACCACTATTCTGACTTCTAAAAGCACAGGTTAGTTTTGCCTGGATTTGTACTTTTTATGAGCTGAATCATATGTATAATATTTTGTCTACATTATTTTGCTTGAGGTTGTAGTTTTTTTTTTAAAAAAAATTCATTTATGGTGTGTTGTAGCAATAGTTCTTTTTTGCCTCTTTGCCAAAGAAAATTCCATTACTTGAATATATTGGTTTATTCATCCATTCTGTTGTTGATAGGCATTTGGGTTGTTTTGTAGTTTTTGGATATTATGAATGAAGATGTCATGAACATTTTTGTACCTAATCACATTTCTATTTGATATATACCTAAGAATGGAACTTCTGAGTTTTAGAGTATGCTTTTATTTTCAGCTCTAGTAGCTATTACCAGTTTTCCAAAGTGGTTATACCAGTTTACACTCTGATGAGAGGTGAGTGAGTTTTCTACTTGCTCCAGGTCCTTGACAATACTTGGTATTTGGTTTTTTTGTTGTTGTTATTTTGTTCTTTGAGATGGAGTCTTACTCTGTTGCCCAGGCTGGAGTGCAGTGGTGCATTCTTGACTCACTACAACCTCTGCCTCCTGGGTTCAAGCAATTCTTCTGCCTCAGCCTCCTGAGGAGTAGCTGGGACTACAGGCGTGCATCACCATTCCCAGCTAATTTTCGTATTTTTAGTAGAGACGGGGTTTCACCATATTGGCCAGGCTGATCTCAAACTCCTTTTGATCTGCCCACCTCTGCCTCCCAAAGTGCTGGGATTACAGGTGTGAGCCACTGCACCCAGCCAATATTTGGGTTTTTAAAAAATCTATTCTGATAGGTGTACACTGTTATCTCCATTTGGTTTTAATTTGCATTTCCATGATGATTAATGAGATCAAACACTTTTCTATATGTTAATTGGACATGAATATATAATCTTTCCTGAAGTACATTTTCAATTTTTAAAAATTTTTATTTTTGGTGGGTACATAGCAGGTGTATATATTTATGGGATATATGGGATACTTTGATAAAGGCACACAATGTGTAATAGTCACATAGAGTAAATGGTGTATCTATCGCCTCAACCATTTATCCTTTATGTTACAAACAATCCAATTATACTATTTTAGTTATTTTAAAATGTACAATTAAAGTATTATTGACTGTAGTAATTCTGTTGTGCTATCAAATACTAGATCTTATTCATTCCTTCTATTTTTTTGTACCCATTAACCATTCCCACTTCTCCCACCAAACCCCCACTACCCTTCCCAGCCAGTGGTAGCCATCATTCTACTTTCTATCTCCATCGGTTCAATTATTTTAATTTTAACTCCCACAAATAAGTGAGAACATTCTGAGTTTGTCTTCCTGTGCCTGGTTTATTTCACTTAATGTAATGATCTCCAGTTCCATCCATGTTGTTGTCAATGATAGAATCTCATTCTCTTTTTATGGCTGAATATTACTCCATTGTGTATATGTACCACATTTTCTTTATCCATTCACCTGTTGATGGACACTTAGGTTGCATCAAATCTTGGCTACTGTAAATAGCACTACAATGAAAATGGGAGTGTAGATATCTCTTAGATATACTGATTTTCTTTCCTTTGGGAACATACCCAGCATTGGGATTGCGGGATCATATAGTATCTCTATTTTTAGTTTTTTTGTGGAATCTCCAAACTGTTCTCAATAGTGGTTGTACTAATTTACATTCCCACCAACAGTGAACAAGCAATCCCTTTTCTCCAAATTATCACCAGCATGTATTACTGCTTATCCTTTCAATAAAAGCCATCTTAACTGGGGTGAGATGATAGCTGACTGTACTTTTGATTTGCATTTCTCTGATGATCAGTGATGTTGAGCACATTTTCATATACCTGTTTGCCATTTGTATTTCTTCTTTTGAGAAATGTCTATTCAGATCTTTTGCCCATTTAAAATCAGATTATTAGATTTTATTTCTTATAGAGTTGTTGGAGCTCCCTACATGTTTTGGTTATTAAACTCTTGTCAGATGGATAGTTTACAAATATTTTCTTTCATTCTGTGAGTTGCTTCTTCACACTGTTGATTGTTTTCTTTGCTGTGCAGAAGCTTTTTAACTTGATGTTATCCCATTTGTTCATTTTCACTTTGGTTGTCTATGCTTGTTTGATATTTCACAAGAAATGTTGGCCCAGGTCAATGTCCTGGAGAATTTCCTGAGTGTTTTCTTGTAGTAGTTTCATAGTTTGAGGTCTTAGATTTAAGTCTTTAATCCATTTTGATTTGATTTTTGTATACAGTAAGAGATAGGTGTCTGATTTCATTTTTCTATATATAGATATCCAGTTTGACCAGCACCATTTATTGAAGAGACTATTCTTTCCCCAATGTATGTTGGGGCCTCTGTTGGCACCTTTGTTGAAAACAAATTCACAGTAGATGTATGAATTTGTTTCTGAATTCTTTTTTGTCTCATTGGTCTATATGTATATTTTTATGCCAATACTATGTTGTTTTGGTTACTATATCTCTGTAGTATAATTTCGAGTTGGGTAATGCAATTCCTCCAGTTTTGCTCTTTTTGCTCAGGATAGCCTTTTCTGGATCTTTCGTGGTTCCATATAAGTTTTAGGATTTTTTTTTTTCTGTTTCTGTTGGAGAATATCATTGGCATTTTGATAGGGATTGCATTAAATCTGTAGATTGCTTTGGGTAGTATGGACATTTTAACAATATTGATTCTTCCAATCCATGAAGATGGAACATCTTTTCATTTCTTTGTGTCCTCTTTAATTTCTTGCATCAGTTTTATAGTTTGCATTATAGAAATCTTTCACTTCTTTGGTTAATTCCAAGGTATTTAATTTTATTTGTAGCTATTGTAAATGAGATCATATCTTGATTTCTTTTTAAGATACTTTGCCATTGGCATATAGAAATGCTACTGATTTTTGAACGTTGATTTTGTATCCTGAAACTTTACTGAATTTCTTTATCAGTTCTAATGTTTTTTTTGCTGGCATATTTAGGCTGTTCCAAATATAAGATAATATCTGTAAACAAAGATAATTTGATCTCTTGTTTTCCAGTTTGGATGCCTTTATTTCCTTGTCTTCTCTGATTGCCCTACATAGGACTTCCAGTACTATGTTGAATAACAGTGCTGAAGGGAGCCAGCCATCCTTGTAATTTTACAGATCTTAGAGGAAAGGCTTTCATTTTCTCTCCATTCAGTATACTACCTGTGGTTCCATTATATATGGCTTTTATTATGTTGAGGTATGTTTCTTCTATATCCAGTTTTTTGAAGGTTTGTACTATGAAGGGATGCTGAATTTTATTAAATGCCCTTTCAGTATTAATTGAAACAATCATATGGTTTTTGTACTGCATTCTGTTGATATGATGTATCACATAGATTGATTTGTGTACATTGAACCACTCTTGTATCCCTGGAATAAATCCCACTTGGTCATGATGAACTATCTCTTTAATATGTTGTTGAATTTGATTTCCTAGTATTTTGTTGAGGATTTTTGCATCAATGCTCATCAGAGATATTGGCCTGTATTTTATTTTATTTATTTATTTTATTTTTTTGGTAGTGTATCTTGGTGCCTGACTTTGGTATCAGGTCAATACTGACCTCATAGAATGCGTTTGAGAGTATTCCCTCCTCCTCTGTTTTTCAGAATAGTTTGAGTAGGATTAGTTTAGTTCTTCTTTAAATGTTTGGTAAACTTCAGCAGTAAAACCATTGGGTTGCAGGCTTTGCTTTGCTGGGAGACTTTTTATTATGGTTTTGATCTCGTTACTTGTTATTGGTCTATTCAGATTTGGAATTCTCTCTGATTCAATCTTGGTAGGTTTTATGTGTCTAGGAATTTATTCATTTCTTCTAGGTTTTCCAATTTGTTGGCATATAGTTGCTCATAGTAGCCCCTAATGATCCTTTCAATTTCTGCACTATTGATTGTCATGTCTTCTTCTTCATCCCTGATTTTATTTATTTTGGTCTTCTCTCTCTTTTTTCTTAGTCTGGCTAAAGGTTTGTCAATTTTATTTATCTTTTCAAAAAACCAACTTTTTGTTTTGTTGATCTTTTGTATTTTTTGATTCAATTTCATTTATTTCTGCTCTGGGGTTTATTATTTCTTTTCTTCTACTAACCATGAGTTTGGTTTGCCCTTGCTTTTCTAGTTCTTTAAAATGTATCATTAAATTTTTTGTTTGAAATTTTTTTAAATGTAGGGACTTATAGCTATAAACTTCCCTCTTAGTATTGTTTTTGTTGTATCCCATATGTTTAGGTATGTTGTGTTTCCATTATGGTTTATTTCAAGATTTTTTTTCAATTTCTCTCTTAATTTCTTCATTGACCCACTGTCGTCTAGGAGCATATAGTTTAGTTTCCATGTATTTGTATAGTTTTCAAATTTCCTTTTGTTATTGCTTTCTATTTTATTTCATTATGGTCAGAGAAGATATTTGATATAATTTCAATTTTTAAAAATGTGATCTTATTTGTCACTCAAAATATCTTATTTCTGACCGGATTCTGACTTAGAAGTAGAAGCTCACAGAGAGGAAGGTCTGTGTCTCTTGGCAATTTCTCTTTGCAGTTTGCTCCTGGCACTTCTCTTTAGCCTCCTTCATTCTCTTGGCCAAAAGTTTAGCATGTTCTGCATCCTCTTCTTTATGTTTCTTAGTACGCTGCTTCTTCAGAGCGATAAACTGCCATTTGTGCTGTAGGACACGTGGAGTAACAAGATGCTGAATCTTGGGTGCTTTGGTACTAGGTTTCTTACCCTCTTTGTTTAAGGGCTTTCTTACAACATACTGGTGGACATCATCTTCCTTAGAGAGATTGAAAAGTTTGTGGCTTCTGTTAGCTCTTTTGGGCCCCAGGTGACAAGACACCGTAGTATCAGTCAGTCTAGGAATATCCTTCTCTCCGTTTTTTTACAATAGCCAAGTTGAGAACACTCAGATAGGCATCCACAATGTAACCACAAACTGATTTTCTCTTTCTTTCTCCAGTTCTCCTTGGTCTGTAACAGGAATGCCCCTTACTCAGTACCAGGCAGACATGGCCATGGGTCAAGACACTCTACTTCATAGGGAAACTTTGTTTGTCATTCTCACCACTGATTTGATTGTCTTAGCTAGCACTTTCAGTACTATGTTGAATAACAGTGCTGAAAGTGAGGATCCTTGTCATTTTCCATTCTCACTAAACAAGAGAAAACTAATGAAAACCCTACACTTTAATTTTGTCTCCCCGCTTTTAACTTTTTATTGTTTCTATTTATATCTTATTGTTCTGTTTATGTCTTGAAATTTTTTGTAGCTATTATTTTTCTTCAGTTCATCATTCAGTCTTTCTACTCAAGATCTGAGTAGTTTACACACCTCAATTACAAAGTGATACCATTCTGTGTTTTTCTGTGTACTTACTATTACCAGTGAGTTTTTTTTTTTTTTTTTTT
>NW_016108024.1:416840-430130 GCF_001604975.1 Cebus imitator
CACCATGTTGGCCAGGATGGTCTCGATTTCCTGACCTTGTGATCCACCCACCTTGGCCTCCCAAAGTGCTGGGATTACAGGCATGAGCCACCATGCCCAGCCTAGGATCCTTTCTTTATTCTTGAACTTTGGGTGTTTGTTTGCTAAATGTTTTGAGGTCATCTTCTTTGGGTTAAATCTGCTTGGTGTTCTGTAACCTTCTTGTACTTGAATACTGATCTCTTTCAATAGATTTGGGAAGTTCTCTGTTATTATCCCTTTGGATAATTTTTCTACCTCTCTCTCTCTCTTTACCTCTTCTTTAAGGCCAATAACTTCTAGGTTTGCCCTTTTGAGGCTATTTTCTAGATCTTGTAGGCATGCTTCAGTTTTTATTCTTTTTCATTTTGTCTCCTTTCACTGTGTATTTTCAAATAGCCCTTCTCCAAGCTCACTAATTGTTTCTTCTGCTTGATCAATTCTGCTATTAAAAGACTCTGATGCATTCTTCAACATGCCAGTTGCATGTTTTAGTTCCAGAATTTCTGCTTGATTCTTTTTTAATTATTTTAATATCTTAGTTAAATTTATCTGATAGGATTTTGAATTCCTTATCTGTGTTATCTTGAGTTTTTATTACTTTCCTCAACGTAGCTATTTTGAATTCTCTGTATGAACAGTCACATATTTCTGTTTCTCCAGGATTGGTCCCTGGTGCCTTATTTAGTTTGTTTGGTGAGGTCATGTTTTCCTAGATGGTCTTGATGCTATTGGATGTTCATTGGTGTGTGGGCATTGAAGAGTTAATATCTATCATAATCTTCACAGTCTGGGCTTGTTTGTACCTATCTTTCTTGTGAAAGATTTCCAGGTATTCAAAGAGACTTGAGGGTTTTTGTCTAAGATTTTTGTCTCTGCAGCCATATTTACATTAGGAAGCACCATAATGTTATGGTTCTTGTAGCCTCATAGAGGTACCACCTTAGTGGTCTTGGATATAATTCTGAAGAATTCTCTGGATTACCAGGCAGAGACTCTTGTTCCATTCCCTTACTTTTCCCCAAACAAATGGAATCTTTCTTTCTTTGTACTAAGCTGGTTGGAGCTAGCGGGGGAGTGATACAAGTACCCCTGTGACCACTACCATTGAATCTGTTGGGTTAGACCTGAAGCCAGCATGGTACTGAGCCTTGCCCAAGGCCCACAATAACCAGTGCATTGGTACCACTGGTGAGTCCAGAGATGTTGTCTGGGAGCCAGGGCCTAGAGTCAGACACTTTAGGAATCTACCTGGCTCTCTATTCTACTGCAGCTGAGTTGGCACTCAAACCACAGGACAAAATCCCTCCCACTTTTTCCTCCCCTTTCCACAAGCAGAGAACTCTCTCCCCATGGCCACCACCACCTCAGGCCTGTAGCAAGTAGCCCCTGGCTTCCACTTAAGTTCACTGAAGGCCTAAGGGTTCTTCAGTCAGTTTATGGTGAATGCTTTCAGGCCTGGGACTCTCCCTTTATGGCAGTGGGCTCCCCTGAGGCCCAGGGCAGGTCCAAAAATGCCATCCCAGAATCACAGCCTAAAATTGGGGACCCCAAGCAGGCTCTTGGTGTGTGGCTGGCCTGGCACCTAAGCTTCAAGAGAGCTAAAGTCCCTTTTACTCTTGTTTCATCTTTTCTCAAACAGAAGGAATGTTTCCCTAATATGGTTTGTATCTATGTCCCCACCCAAATTTCATGTTGAATTGTAATCCCCAATGTTGGAGGTGAGGCCTGGTGGGAGGTGATTGGAACATGGAAGTAGTTTTGAATGGTTTAGCACCATCCCCCTAGGGCTGTTCTTGTGATAGAGGTCTCACAAGAACTGGTTATTTAAAATTGTGTAGCCCTTACCTTTCTCTCTTTTTCTCCTGCTCCAGCCATGTGAGAAGTGCTGGTTCCCCCTTCACCTTCTGCCATTATTTTAAGTTTCCTGAGGCCTCCCCAGAAGCCGAGCAGATGACCAGCATCATGCTTCCTATACAGCCTGTAGAAATATGAGCCAATTAAACCTCTTTTTCTTTATAAATTGCCCAGTATCCAGTATTTCTTTATAGCAGTGTAAGAACCAACTAATACAGAAAATTGGTACCTAGGAGTGGGACATTTCTATAAAGATTCCTGAAAATGTAAAAGCAACTTTGGAACTGATGCTGGTAATGGGCAGAGGTTAGAAATGTGGAGGGCTCAGAAGACAAGAGGATGAGGGAGAATCTGGAACTTCCTAGAGACTTGTTAAATTGTTGTGACCAAAATGCTGATAGTGATACAGACAGTGAATGCCAGGCTGTAGAGGACTCAGATGGAGATGAGGAACTTATTGATAATTGGAGCAATGGTCAATTTTGTTATGCTTTGCAAAGAATTTGGAGGCATTGTGCCCCTACTCTAGGGATCTGTGGAACTTTGAGCTTCAGAGTGATGATTTAGGGTATCTGGCAGAATAAATTTCTAAGCAGCAAAGCATTCAAGATGTTACCTGGCTGCTTCTAACGACCTAAGTTCACATGTTTGAGCAAACAAATAATGTAAAACTGGAATTTATATTTAAAAGGGAAGCAGAGCATTAAAGTTTGGAAAATCAGCAGCTTGGCCACATGGCAGAAAAAGCCATTTTCAGGGGAGGAACTCAAGCAGGCTGCAGAAATTTGCATAACTAAAAGAGAGGCAAATGTTGATAGCCAAGACAATGGGAAAAAGACCTCCAAGGAATTTCAGAGTCCTTTGTGGTGGCACTTCTCATCACAGGTCCAGAGACCTAGGAGGGAAGAATAGTTTCGTGGAGCAGGCACATGCAGCCTTGGGACACTGCTACCTCCATCCCGGCTGGTCCAACTACAACCATGGCTAAAAGGTCCCCAGAAACAGCTTGGACTGCTGCTTCAGAGGGTGCAAGCCATAAGCCTTGGGGACTTCCACATGGTGTTAAGCCTTCAGGTGTGCACAGTACAAGAGTTGAGGCTTGGGAGGCTCCACCTAGATTTCAGAGGATGTATTGAAAAGCCTGGGTGTCCAGGCAGAAGCCTACTGCAGAGGCAGAGCCCTCATGGAGAACCTCTGCTAGGTTAGTGCAGAGGGGAAATGTGGGGTTGGAGTCCCCACACAGAGTCCCCACTAGGGCACTGCATAGTGGAGCTGTGAGAAGAGGGCCATCATCTTCTAGACCCCAGAATGGTAGATCGACCAACAGCTTGTACCATGTGCTTGGAAAAGCTACAGACTCTCAGTGCCAGCCCATTAAAGCAGCTGTATGGGCTATACCCAGCAAAGCCTCAGGGGTGGAGCTGCCCAAGGTCTTGAGAGCTCAGCCCTTGCACCAGTATGCCTTGGATGCAAGACATGAAATCAAAGGAGATTATTTTGGAGCTTTAAGATTTAATGACTGCCCTGCTAAGTTTTGGACTTGCATGGAGACTACAGCACCCAGTTTTTGGCTGATTTTTCCCTTTTGGAATGGGAGTATTTACCCAATGGCTGTACCCCCATTGTTTCTTGGGAGTAACTAACTTGTTTTTGATTTTACAGGCTCATAGGCAGAAAGAACTTGCCTTGTCTCAGATGAGACTTTGGACCATGGACTTTTGAGTCAATGCTGAAATGAGTTAAGACTTTGGGGGACTGTTGGGAAGGCATGATCGTATTTAGAAATGTGAGAAGGACATGACATTTTAGAGGGACCAGCGGCAGAATGACATGGTTCATATCTGTGTTCCCACCCAAATCTCATGTTGAATTATAATCCCCAATGTTGGAGGTGAGGCCTGGTGGGAGGTGACTGGAACATTGGGGTGGTTTCTAGTGGTGTAGCACCATCCCTGTAATGCTGTTCTTGTGACAGACTGTTCATGAGATCTGGTTGTTTGAAAGTTTGTAGCACCTCCCCGCTTCCACTCTTCCTCCTGCCCTAGCCATGTGAAAAGTACTGGCTCTCCACTTTCCTTCTACCATGTTTTTAAGTTTCCTGAGGCCTCCCCAGAAGCTGAGCAGATGGCCAGCTCTGCTGTACAGTGCTTCCTGTACAGCCTGCAGAACCATGAGCCAATTAAACCTCTCTTCTTTATAAACTACCCAGACTCAGTTATTTATAGCAGTGTGAGAATGGACTAACACTCTTCCTATAACCACCACAGCCAGGAATGTGCTGGGTCATGCCTGAAGCCAGCATATTTTTGAGTCTCAACAAAAGCCCATGGCAAGTACTACCTGGATATCACTGCTGATTATTCAGGACCCAAGGGCTCTTCAGTTAGCAGATGATTAATCTTATCAGGACTGGGTCCTTCCCTTTAAGGCAGCAGTTCCCTTCTGGCCCAGGGTATGTCTAGAAATGTCATCTGGTAGCTAGGGTCTGGAATGGAGGCCTCAGAACTCTGCCCAGTGCCCTATCCTATTGTGGCTGAGCTTATATCTAAGTTGCAAGACAAAGTCCTCTTTACTCTCCTCTCTTCTCTTTAAGATGAGGGAAGGAGTCTGTCCTGGAGCTGCAAGCTGCACTGCCTGATGTTGTGGCCTAGGTTGCCATTCAAGTTTAGTTAGAATGCTAGAGCAGTTTATCCCATGGTGGTGGGGCTTGCCAGAACTCAGATTCCAACTTCTGGGATGGGTGATTCCCCTCTGGCTAGGGCTGGTCTAAATGCTCCCTCCATGGGTACCAGCTGAGTTGTGTCCAGTGTTGCTTTCCACTGTGACAGGCCAACACTGAGTTCTAATGTAAGTCCTACAATCACTGCACTCTCCCTTTTCTAAGTGTATAGATTCTCTTTCCACACCGTACTGTTACTGCCAGTGGATGGGAGAGATGTAGTGTCTGCAGTTGATGACTTCCTTTCTTACCCTCTTCTGGGCCTCTTTCAGTGATGTGAAGTTAAAACCAGGTACTGTGATCACTCACTTGATGATTGATTCTTACGAAGGGGTATTTATTGTGTGGACAGTTGTTCAATTTGATGTTTCAAATGATGATTAATGTTTCAATTTGATCAATGGAGGCTTCTGTTTAACCATCTTGCTCTGCCTCCTCTTTTCTTCCTTTCTTTCTTTCTTTTTTTTTTTTTTTTTTTTGAGACGGGGTTTCATTCTTGTTGCCCAGGCTGGAGTGCAGTGGCACGATCTTGGCTCACATCAACCTCCGCCTCCCAGTTTTAAGCAATTCTTCTTGCCTCAGACTCCCAAGTCGCTGGGATTACAGTTGTGCGTGACCACACCCAAGAAATTTTTGTGTTTTTATTAGAGACGGGGTTTCACCATGTTGGCCAGGATGGTCTCAAACTCCTGACCTCAGGTGATCCGCCCACCTCGGCCTCCCAAAGTGCTGGGATTACAGGCGAGACCCACCATGTCCAGCTGCTCTGCCTCCTTCTTAACTGGGCTTTTGTTTTTTTGGGAGGTTTTTGATTTCTGATTCTTTTCTTCTTACTAGTTATTGATATGTTAAGATTTTCTATTCATGATTCAGTCTTGGTAGGTTGTGTGCTTCTGTGAATTTATATATTTTTAGTTTGTTCAATTTGTCAGCATACAACTAACTGCTCATAGTATTTTTTCATTGTCATTTAAATTTCTTTGGCATTAGTTGTAATGTTCCATTTTTCATTTTTGATTTTAGTATTTGAGTCTTTTTTTCTTAGTTAATCTAGCTAAAAGGTTTTGTTTTATTTTGGTATGGATAGAGTCTTGCTATGTTGTCCAGGCTGGCCTCAAACTCTTGGCCTCAAGCAATCTCAAGCAATCTTCCCACCTTGGCCTCCCAGAGTGCTGGGATTACAGGTGTGTGCCAACAGGACTGGCCTAAGGATTTGTCAATTTCGTTGCTCTTTTTAAAACAAATCTTAGTTTCATTGGTGCACTCTATTCTCTATGTTCTTTATCTCTGTTTAATCTTTATTATTCTCTTCCTTCTGCTAGCTTTATATTTAGTTTGTTATTGTTTTTCTGGATCCCTGAAGTATAAAGTAAGGCTGTTGATTTGAGGTGTTTTTTTTCTTTTTATAATGTATGTGTTTACACATATAAACTTTCCATTTAGTACTGCTTTGGCTGCATCCCATACGTTTTGATGTGTGATATTCTCATGGTCATTTGTCTCAAGGTATTTTCTAATTTCCCTCATGACATCCTTGCTGGCTCATTAACTGTATAAGTGTGTTATTACTTATTAAAATATATTTTAAGCCTTTTTTTTAAAGTGTGTGTTATTTAAATTCCACATATTTGTGGATTTTCTGATTTTTATTCTGCTATTCATTCCTAGTTTTATTTCATTGTGATTGGAAGAGATAGTTTGTATAATTTCAATCTTTTTGAATTTGTTAAGATTTGTTTTGTGGCCTAACGTGGTCTTTCCTAGAGAATGTTCCATGTGCATGTTCTGTTCTTTTTGGGTAGACAGTTCTATATGTCTGTTAGGTCCAATAGGTCTACAGTTTTGTTCAGGTCCTTTATTGTCTCATTGACTTTCTGTCTGATTGTTCTATCCGTTCATTATTAAAAGTAGGGTATTAAAGTCTCCTATACTATTACTGTTTTGCTGTCTATCTCATTTCTTTAATCTAGTGGTAATTGTTTTATAAATTTAGGATCACCAGTGTTAGGTGCATATATATTTAGNAAATCTCTGAGAATACAATTTTAATGCCAATCTGTCAGTAGTCATTTTTATAGAAAATCCTGTTAATTATAAATGATTTGGTGATTAGTATCTTTCCATATATTTTGCTGTCTTTTTTTGGTTTAATTCTGTCAAAGTTTTCTTTATATATTTGGGAGCTCTGACATTTGTTGCATGAATATTTATAATTTTTTTGGTGAATTTTTTCTTCTATTATATAATGCCCTTCTTTGTCTCTTATAACAGTTTTTGACTTACAGCTTATTTTGTCTGCTATTAGTACAGTCACCCTGCTCTGTTTGGTTACCATTTTTATGTAATATCTGTTTCCATCCTTTCACTTTAAGTCTATGCATGTCCTTAGATCTAAAGTGAGTCTCTTATAGATAGCAAATAGGTGGATCCTGATTTTTTTTTTTATCCATTCAGCCAACCTATATATTTTGGGGAGTGTAATCCATTTATATTTAAAGTAATTACTGATAGAGAAGTACTCCTTATTGCCATTTCCTTGTTTTCTGTATGTTTTGTCCCTTTTCCCTCCTTTCTTCTCTTACTGCCCTCCTTCATGTTTCATTTTTTTCTTATAGTGGCTTTCTTTGATTTCCTTCTCATTTCCTTTTGTGTGTATTCTATAGGTATTTTCTTTGTGATTGCCATTGCAACTACATAAAATGTTTTAAAGTTATAACATTCTATTTTAAGCTGATTACAACGTAAGCTTAATCACATACAAAAACTTTACTCCTTTACAGCATCACTCCCCCACTTTATATTATTGATATCACAAATTACATTTTTTAAAGATATGGGCTCTTACTCTGTCACCCTGGCTGTGACTACAGATGTGCACCACCATGCCTAACTAATGCTTTTTAACTGAATTTGCTTTATAGAGATGGGGTCTCACTATGTTGCCCAGGCTGGTCTCAAGCTTCTGGCCTCAAGCAGTTCTTCCTGCCTTGGCCTCCGAAAGTGCTAAAATTATATGTGTGAGCCACCACGCCTGGCCATGTTTACTGTATGTCTTATTATGGGCTGAATTGTGTTTCCTCAATATATATATGTTGAAGGCCTAACCCCCAGTACCTCAAATTATGACTATATTTGCAATAGGGCCTTTGAGGTAAATAAGTAAAAATGAGGCTATTAGGGTGGGCTCTAATCTAATCTGACTGATGTCCTTATAAGATTAAGACATGCCAAGAGACACCAGGATGTGCATGCATAAAGACCATGCCAGGATGCAATGGGAAGGAAGCCATCTGCAAGACAAGAAGAGAGGAGTTAGGAGAAACTAAGCCTGTTAACACCTTGATCTTGAACTTCTAGTCTCCATAAGTGTGATGAAACACAATTCTGTTGTTTAAACCACCCTTTATGTTATACTTTTTATGGCAGCCCTAGCATACTCATATATGTCTTTTATATATGTAGTATTTTATATATACATATATATTTATATGTCCTAGCATACTAATATATTATCTTTTTTGTTTTTCACTTCTTCCATTAGTGCCTCCTTTTGTGATTGATTTTTTTGTTGTTGTTGTTAGTGTACCATTTGAATCCCTCTTTGTTTCTTTTTCTGTATATTTTCAATTTTTCCCTTAGTGGTTACCCTGGGGATTACAATTACTATCTTAACTCTGTAACACTCAACTTTGAATTAATATGTAGTTTCAATAGTACTAGAAAACTCTGGCTCCTTACAGCTGTGTCCCTCTTTTATTTTTTTATTGTCACAAATTACACCTTTATACATTGTGTACCCATTAGCATAAATTTAAAATTATTATTTTATATCTTTGTCCTTTAAATTCTACAGAATAAAAGGGTTACGAACCAAATATGTAATACTACTGGCTTTTTATACTTACCTATTACATTAGGTAGCTAGGGCTGTCATAAGAAAGTATCACTGACTGAGTGGCTTAAACAGTAAAAATTAATTTTCCAACAGTTAGAGAGAGTAGAAGTCCTGGATCTAGGTTTTGGCAGGTTTAGTTTCTTTAGCAGCCTCTCTCCTTGGCTTGTAGATGGCCATCTTCTCCCTGTGTCTTTGCATAGTTTTTCTTCTGCCTAAAAGGATACTAGTCATGTGGGATTAGGTCCCACTCCAATAACCTTATTTTAACTTAATTATTTCTTAAATACCTTTTCTCCAAATATAGTCACATCCTATAGGATGGAAGCTAGGACTTTAATACATAAATTTTGGTGGACACAATTCAGCCAATAACACCTGTGTATCTACTTTTACCATTGTTCTTTATTTTTTTTGGATATTTTTGAATTACTTTCTGTTGTCGTTTTCAGACTGGAAGACTCCCTTTAGCATTTCTTTTTTTAAAAATAAATCTTACTGTGTGTTGAGGTTTACAACATGTTATGGAATACATGTAGATAGTAAAATAGTTGCTGTGGTGAAGCAAATTAATGTATCTGTTATCTCACATAGTTACTTTTTTGTGACAAGAACAGCTAAACTCTACTTAGTTAACAAAAGTCTTTAATACAATTTTATTAACTACAGTCCTAATGTGGTATGTTAAAACTCTAGACTTGTTCATCCTACATATCTGCTACTTTGTATCCTTTGACCTACATTTTCCTGTTTCTTCCCTATTCCCACCCATGGTAATTACTATTTCATTCTCTCTGTACTATATATTTGACTTTTAAAAAATAGAGTGTACAATATAAGTAAGATTATGCTATATGTTTTTTCTGTATCTGACTTATTTTACTTAGCATAATGTCCTCCAGATCCATCCATTTTGTGGCAAATGGCAGTATCTCCTTTTTAAAGGCTGAATAATATTTCATTGTGTGTGTGTGTTTGTATAAATAAATACACACACATATCTATATACATACATAACACATTTTCTTTATCCATTTGTCCATTGACGGGCACTTATGTTGTAACTATATTGTGGCTATTATGAATAATGCTTCAATGACATGGGAGTGCAGATATCTTTACAAGATGGTGATTTCCTCTCCTTTCAGTATATACCTAGAAGAGGGATTGGCTTTAGCGTTTGTTGTAGGGCATGTCTACTAGTGTTGAATATCATCAGTTTTTGTTTATCTAGAAATGCCTTAACTTTTCCTTCATTTTTCTCCCTGAAATGTACCCTTTATTAGAAATATATCATTATCATTTCTACAAAAAATTAGGTTCCTTGCTTTTCTAAATGGTGAGTCTAGTCCATTTTCCATCTAGTCAATTGTGTTCAGTAAAGAAATATTAAACAGGGTGAAATTCAAAGTAGATCTTGTGGCACAGTGGATAAGGACAAGACAGTTGCAGTCAAAGAAATCTGGAGTTCAGTTCCAGGTCTACCTATTATTATTTAAGGTATGACCCAGAATGGCTTCTTCCATTTTTCTAAAAAATACACTTTACTTTTTAGAGCTGTTTTAGCTTCACGCAAAACTCAATGAAAAGTACAGGGAAATTGGGAAATTCCATATACTCCTTCTCATACACATGCATATCCTCCCTCACCATCAACATCCCGCACCAGAAGTTGTACATATATTTCAAATTGATGAACCAACCTTTATACACCATTATCACTCAAAGTCCATAGTTTACATTTTCACTCTTGATTTTGTGTATTCTATGGTCTTTTACAAATGTATACACTACTATAGCATCACACAGAATGAGTGTTGAATTTTCTCAAATGCTTTTTCTACGTCTGTGGATATGATCATATGATTTTTCGTCTTTAGCCTGTTGGTGCGATGGATTACATTGATTTTCAAATGTTGAACTAGCCATACATACATGGAATGAATCAAACATGGTCATGGTGTATAATTTTTTGTGCATTGTGGATATTTGCTAATATTTTGATGGGGATTTTTGCATCTACATTCATGAGAGATGTTGGCCTGTAGTTTTCTTTTCTTGTAATATCTTTATATGGTTTTGGTACTAGGGTAATGGTGGCATCATAGAATAAATTAGTAAGTGTTCCCTCTGCTTCTGTCTCCTGGAAGAGACTGTAGAGAGTTTATATAATTTCTTCCTTAAATGTTTGGTAGAATTTACCAGTGAACCCTAGTGCCATCTGTTTGGGAAGGTTATTAATTATTGATTCAGTTTTTTGTTTTTTTGACTTTTTAGTAATAGTCATGGGCTGGGCACAGTGGCTTATGCCTGTAATCCTAGCACTTTGGGAAGCTGAGGCAGGCAGATCACTTGAGGTCAGAAGGTCAAGACAAGCCTGGTCAACATGGTGAAACCCTATCTCTACTAAAAATAGAAAAATTATTTTTAAATTCATATGGGCTAGGCACGGTGGCTCACACCTGTAATCTCAGCACTTTGGGAGGCCAAGGTGGGTGGATCACCTGAGGTCAGGAATTCCAAACCAGCTTGACCAACATGGAGAAACCCCATCTCTACTAAAAATACAAAAAAATTAGCCAGGTATGGTGGCACACACCTGTAATCCCAGCTACTCAGGAGGCTGAGACAGGAGAATTGCTTGAACCCGGGAGGTGGAGGTTGCAGTGAGCCAAGATAGCACCATTGCACTCCAGCCTGGGCAACAAGAGCAAAACTCTGTCTCAAAATAAAAATAAAAATTACCCAGATGTGGTGGCAGGTACCTGTAATCCCAGCCACTCAGGAGGCTGAGGCAGGAGAATCACTTGCACCTGGGAAGCAGAGGTTGAAGTGAGCTGAGGTCACGCCACGGCATTCCAGCCTGGGTGACAGAGTGAGACTCTATCTCAAAATAAAATTAATAATAATAATAGCTATTCTGACTGGTATGAGATGGTATCTCATTGTGGTTTTGATTTGCATTTCTCTAATGATCAGTGATATTGAGCTTTTTTATGCTTGTAGGCCATATGTATGTCTTCTTTTGAAAAGTGTCTGTTCACGTCCTTTGCCCACTTTTTAATGGGGTTGTTTATTTTTTTCTTGTAAATTTGTTTAAATTCCTTATAGATGCTGGATATTAGACCTTTGTCAGATGCACAGTTTGCAAAAATTTTCTCCCATTTTGTAGGTTGTCTGTTTACTCTGTTCATAGCTTCTTTTGCTGTGCAGAAACTCTTTAATTAGATTTCATTTGTCAATTTTTGCTTTTGTTGCAATTGTTTTTGGCATCTTCATCATGAAATCTTTGCCTGTTCCTATGTCCAGATGGTATTGCCTAGGTTGTCCTCTAGGGTTTTTATAGTTTTGGCTTTAAGTCTTTAATCCCTCTTGAGTTAATTTTTGTATATGGTGTAAGGAAGTGGTCCAGTTTCAATCTACTGAATATTGCTAGCCAGTTATCCCAGCACAATTTGTTGACTAGGCAATCCTTTCCCCATTGCTTGTTTTTTAATTTTAATTTTAATTTAATTTAATTTTTTTTTTCTTTCTGAGGCAGAGTTTCACTCTGTTGCCCAGGCTGGAGTGCATTGGTGCAATCATGGCTCGCAGTAGCCTTGACCTCCCAGGCATGAGTAATGCTCCTGCCTCAGCCTCCTGAGTAGCTGGGACTATATGTGCATGCCACCATGCCCAACTAATTTTTGTATTTTTCATAGAGATGGGGTATTGCCATGTTGCTCAGGCTGGCCCATTGCTTGTTTTTGTCAGCTTTGTCAAAGATCAGATAGTTGCAGCTATGTAGCCTCATTTCTGGGTTCTCTGTTCTGTCCCATTAGTCTATGTGTCTGTTTTTGTACCAGTACCATGCTGCTTTGTTTACTGTAGCCCTGTATTATAGCTTTAAGTTAGGTAGCCTGATGCCTCCAGCTTTGTTCTTTTTGCTTAGAATGACCTTGGCTATTTGGGCTCTTTTTTGGTTCCATATGAAATTTTTCCTTTTTTTTTTTGAGACGGAGTTTCACTCTTTTCACCCAGGCTGTAGTGCAATGGTGTGACCTCAGCTCATTGCAACCTCCATCTCCCGGGATTCAAGCAATTCTCCTGCCTCAACCTCCCAAGTTGCTGGGATTAAAGGTGCCTGCCACCACATCCAACTAATTTTTGTATTTTAGTAAAGATGGGGTTTCACCATGTTGGCCAGGCTGGTCTCTAACTCCTGACCTTAGGTGATCCACCCACCTCAGCCTTCCAAAGTGCTGGGGTTACAAGTGTGAGCCACTGCGTTTAGCCCATATGAACTTAAAAATAATTTTTCTGGTACTGCGATGAATGTCATTGGTAGTTTAATGGGAATAACATTGAATCTATAAATTACTTTGGGCAGTATGGCTATTTTAGTGATATTGATTCTTCCTATCCATGAACAAGGAATGTTTTTCCATTTGTTTGTATCATCTGTGATTTATTTGAGCAGTGTTCTGTCATTCTCCTTGTAGAGATTTTTTACCTCCCTGATTAGCTGTATTCCTAGGTATTTTATTCTTTTTGTGGCAATTGTGAATGGGACTGCATTCCTGACTTGGCTCTTGGCTTGACTGTTGTTGGTGTATAGGAGTGATGATGATTTTTGTACATTGATTTTGTATCCTAAGACTTTGCTGAAGTTGTTAATCAGTGTAAGAAGCTTTGGGGCCAAGAATATGGGATTTTTCTAGATATAGAATCATGTTATCTGCAAACAGGGATAGTTTGACTTCATCTCTTCCTATTTGGGCACCCTTTATTTCTTTCTCTGGCCTGATTGCCCTGGCCAGGACTT
>NW_016108024.1:430190-459599 GCF_001604975.1 Cebus imitator
TGCATTTTAGGTTTTGGGGTACATGTGAAGAACATGCAAAATTGTTGCATAGGAACACACATGGCAGTGTGATTTGCTGCCTTCCTCCCCATCACCTACATCTGGCATTTCTCCCCCTGCTATCTCTCCCCTGTTCCCCTCCCAAGGACTTCTAATACTATGTTGAATAGGAGTGGTGAGAGAGAGCATCCTTATCTTGTGCCAGTTTTCAGGGGGAATGCTTCCAGCTTTTGTCCTTTCACTGTGATCTTGGCTGTTGGTCTATCATAGATGACTCTTATTTTGAGGTATGTTACTTTAATACCTAGTTTGTTCAGAGTTTTTAACATGAAGCGATGCTGAATTTTACCAAAAGCCTTTTCTGTTCTGTATCTATTGGATCGATTGAAATAATCGTGTGGTTTTTGTCTTTAGTTCTATTTATGCAGTGAATCACATTAATTGGTTGAGATGGAGTCTCGGTTTGTCACCCAGGCTGGAGTGCAATGGCGTGATCTCACTCACTGCAACCTTTGCCTCCTAGGTTCAAGCAATTCTCATGCCTTCAGCCTCCTGAGTAGCTGGAATTACAGGCGCTTGCCACCATACCTGGCTAATTTTTTGTATTTTCAGTAGAGATGGGGTTTCACCATATTGGCCAGGCTGGTCTCAAACTCCTGATTTCAGATGATCTGTCCACTTTGGCCTCCTGAAGAATGTTGTCTGCCTTGATGAATGTTCCATGTGAGCTTGAGAAGAATATGTATCCTGCTGTAGTTGGATGAAGTAGTCTATACATGTCAATTAGATCTATTTGATGGTGCTCTTGGTTCAACTATGTCCTTATTGATTTTTGGCCTGCTGGATCAGTCTATTACTGATAGAGGGATGTTAAAGTATATAACTATAATAGCAGATTCATCTATTTCACCTTGCAGTTCCATCATTTTTTTGCCTCAAATATTTTGACTCTCTGTTGTTAGGCACATACACATAAAGACTGTTATTTCTTCTTGGAGAATTGACCCCTTTATCATTCTGTAATGCCTCTCATTATTCCTGATAATGACCCTTGCTTTGAAATTGTCTGTTTCTGAAATTAATATAGATATTCCAGATTTCTTTTTATTAATTTTAGCATGACATATATTTCTCTATCCCTTTACTTTTAATTTGCCTGTCTTTATGTTTGAAGTAGATTTCTTATAGACAACATATAGTTGTGTTTTGTTTTTCTTTGTCTACAATAAGTCTCATTGTTGTGATGATATTTGTTTATGTATTTATTTATTTAAGAGATGGGGTCTTGTTATGTTGCCCAAGCTAGAGTGCATTGGCTGTTTACAGGTGTAATCCCAGTACTGATCAGCATAGTTTTGACCTCCTTCATTTCCAACCTGGGTTGGTTTATCCCTCCTTAGGCCATCTGGTGGTTCCCTACTCCTGGGAGGTCACCATATTGATAGCAAACTTATACAGAAACTTAATCACTGAGCATACTAGAGCTCAGAACTCCTGGACTCAAGGGATCCTCCTGCCTTAGCCTCCCAAGTAGCTGAGACTACAGGCACTTGCTACTACACCTAGCTGTTGCAATGATTAAAGTGACTGTTACTATAGCTGGATTAATATTTATAATATTTGTCACAATTTTTAGTTTGTTACCCTTGTTCTTTGTTTCTATTTTTGTCTCCCAGTCTTTTTCTGCCTTTGTTTTAATTGAGCATTTTATATTATTACATTTTTGCTCCTTTCTTAGCATATCAATTATATTTCTTTAAAAAAAATTTTAATGGTTGCCCTAGAGTTTACAATATGCATTTGCAACTAATGCAAGTCTACATTTAAATAATACTATACTACTTCATGGGTAGTGTAAGTATCTTATGAAAAGGATTCTTAATTCCTCCCCCCATCCCTTGTATCATTGTTGTCATTCATTTTACTTATGTGTAAAGAATAAATATTGTAAACGTTTTTGCTATTATTGTGAACAAAGTTTTTGTTAGATCAATTAAGAATAAGAAAAGTTTTTTTTTTGTTGTTGTTTTTTGATACAGAGTTTTGTTCTTGTTACCCAGGCTGGAGTGCAATGGTGTGATCTCAGCTGACTGCAACCTCCGCCTCCCAGGTACAAGTGATTCTCCTGCCTCAGCCTCCCAAATAGCTGGGATTATAGGCATGTGCCACCATGCCTGGCTAATTTTGTATTTTTAGTAGAGATGGGTTTCTCCATGTTGGTCAGGCTGGTCTAGACCTCCTGACCTTAGGTGATCCACCCACCTTGGCCTCCCAAAGTGCTGGGATTACAGGTGTGAGCCACTACACCCAGCCAAAAAGTTTTTATTTTAACATCACTTACTCCCTCTCGAATGTTCTTCCTTTGTTTATTTAGATCCAAATTTCTAACCTATGTAATTTTCATTGTTTCTGAATTTCTTTTCTTCCAAGGAAGGTCTACTGGCAACAAATTCCCCCCATTTTTGTTTTTCTGAGAAAGTATGTATTTCTCTTTCAGTTATGAAGAATAATTTTACTGGATTCAGAATCTGAGGTTGATGGGTTTTTTTCTCAGCACTTTAAATATTTTATACCACTATCTTCTTGCCTAGTTTCTGAAAAAAAGTCTAATGTAATTCCTATCTTTATTCTCCTATGGGTAAAGATTCTTCTCTCTCTCTCTCTCTCTCTCTCTTTTGGCAGAGTTTCGTTCTTGTTGCCCAGGTTGGAATGCAATGGCACAATTTTGGCTCATCACAACCTCTGCCTCCTGGGTTCAAGCAATTCTCCTACCTCAGCCTCCCAAGTAGCTGGGATTACAGGCATTCGCCACCACACCCAGCTAATTTTGTATTTTTAGTAGAGATGGGGTTTCACCATATTGGTCAGGCTGGTCTCGAACTCCTGACCTCAGGTGATCCACCTGCTTTGGCCTCCCAAAGTGCTGGGATTACAAGCATAAGCCACCACTCCCAGCCAAGATTCTTTCAAAAACGTTTTTCTGTCTTTGATTTTCTGTAGTTTGAATGTTATATGCCTACATGTAGATTTTTGGGCATTTATCTGGCTTGGTATTCTCTGAACTTCTTGGGGTGGAGTTTGGTGTCTTGCATTAATTTGGGGGAATTTTCAGTCACTATTGCTTCAGATATTTCTCCTGTTTCTTTTTGTCTTTCGCTTCATTTTTGTATTCCCATTATGCATATCTAAATCCTTTATAGTTGTCCCATAGTCCTTAGGTATTGTGTTCTGTGTTGTTTTTCATTATTTTTTTCTCTTTGTTTTTCAGGTTGGGAAATTTCTATTACCATATCCTCAAGCTTACTGACTCCTCACTAATGTCCAGTCTACTGAGCCCATCAAATGCATTATTCACTCCTATTACAGTATTTTTTGTTCTAGCATTCCTTTTTTATTCTTTCCTAGATTTTAATCTCTGGTTACATTACTCATCTGTTTTTGCATGTTTACTTTTTCCATTAGACCCCTTAACATATTAATCATAGTTATTTAAAATTTTCATATCTGAGTCTGGTTCTGATACTTGCTCTGTATCTAAACTATGGGGATTTTTGCCTTTTAATATGACATATTTTTTTATTGAAAGCTGGAGATGATGTACTCTGTAAAAATAATTGTATGTAAATAGCCCTTGAGTGATGTGGTGGTAAGATGTGGGGAGAGGTGTATCATTCTATGTACCTATGATTAGATCTCAAGTCTTTTAGTGAAATTCTCCTTCTGGACTATGAACTTCCCAAGTGCTTCTTAGGTTTTTCCTCCCCCTATAGGTCAGAAAGGCCAAAGGGTTATGGTGTTAGGTATTTCTTTCTTCCCAGGCCAGTCAGGCTCTTAAAAAATTTTAGTAGGTTTTATTCTGGTAAAATATTTTCTCTTGAAGGCAGGACTTGTTATGAAGAACATAATACTCTGAGTATACTTCAAAATGGCTATTTTTATCCTTACCCTGTAGGAATCAGAAGGGGATTTTTCTTCAGTTTTAACTGTGAGACTCTGGTAAGGCTCCTTGAGGTAAGACTAGTGAAAGTGTAGGGTCCCCCTAACCTTGGGTCTCAATGTGGACAAGTTTGAGAATTAAAAACTCTTATTGAATTTTCTCATTGAACCTCCAGCAATTCACCAACTAAAGTTTGACTTTTCCTACCCATGGGTGCTGGTTCACATGAAGGTTTCAGTGTGAGGGTTTCTGCTCCAGAAAATTGTAATCTTCTGCATCTGCCACTCTTTCCAATTTGGGGGCAGCATTTTGACCCATAACCTCAATTCTCTGAGGAACCTAAGAAGAGTTGTTGGTTTTTAGTTTGTTCTACTTTTTAATACTTATTAAGACAGAGTGACAATGTCTAAGCTCTTTACAGGCTGGACTGGAAACTGGAAGTCATTTTTTTCTTCTTCTTTTTTTTTCTTGCCTCAGCCTCCCGAGTAGCTGGGATTACAGGTGTGTGCCACCATGCCTGGCTAATTTTTTTGTATTTTTACTAGAGAAGGGGTTTCTCCATGTTGGCCAAGCTGATCTCAAACTCCTGGCCTCAAGTGATCTGCCTGCTTTGGCCTTCCAAAGTGCTGGGATTACAAGAGTGAGCTACCACACCCGGCCTTTTGTTCATTTTTAAAGTATAATTTTGCTGGAGATAGAATTCCTGTTTGATGTTTTTTTTTTTTTTTTTTTTTCGTCACTTTTTTTTTTTCCCACAGAAGAGTCTTTATTATTGATCATATTTAAAAATTATTTGCGTAGTTAATTATATATTGAATTGTAAATGAGTATCATACACGAACCTCCTTTTGGAAGGCAATTCCTCGTAGCACTATAGAACATCTAATTACATTGCAAAAAGTATCCTTTTTTGCTATTGATAAAGAAAACAGTTAATGGTATTACTGTAAATATCAGGAAGGCTACAAAAAAAGAAACAAGATTTCTTTTTTGTCTTCAAAGTGTTTTCCATGCAGTGAAGCACTTGCTGTGTTGAACTGAATGCACTACTGGAGAATATCCTGGGTCCAAGATGCTCTTGAGAGACAAGACTAGGCTTTCCAAACCAAAGACTCAAAGGAATCATGCAACCCTCTTACGACTGGTATACCGTCATGTGCCACTTACCAATGCCGTCTCTCCAGAAAACCATTCAAGACACTTAAAAAAAAATCGGACTTATATGATAAATATACACAAAATGAAAAGACACCAACTGCTATCTGACACGACTATTGGTAATGTCTGTGCTATGTGAAAGCACCTTTAAAAAGAGCCTATGTGGCAAGAGATAAGTGTCTAAAGATTCAAAATGAATCAACAGTATTGGATAACAATATAATTCTCAACTCAGAAGCTGCCTCAAGATTAGGTGCATCTTCAGTTAATGTAACAGGAAGAAAAGGCAATGGATTTTATTTTATTAATTGTATCCACTTACAAACCAACCTAAGGTCACCCGATGTGTAGACACAATGAGATTTTTGTTGTTTATAGTCTTTAATTGAAGTGATGATAAAGGAAATAGAGGTATTTAAAAACAAAACCAAACAGCTATTTCTGTCTAGATTAAGAAGTGGCCCCCGGTGTGGGATTCACATTTTGAGTGGCCACTTGCGGTGCGACCTCGATGATCCGGGATTTGTCTATGATTCTGGCTGTGCGGTTGCCCTTCTCTACAATCCCAATAATCCATGCTTGGTGGCCTTCACCATGTTTGGGGGACTTGATCTCTGCACAGAACCGAGCTGCTTGCTCACATGGTAAACAGATCAGAAGGCCACCTGAGGTCTCCGGGCAGGTCCCGTGCATGAGGCCGAACATGTTTCCGCAGGCCTTGCTCACCGCAGCCATCTTGGCCAGCACCGGGAGGTTGTGAATGACGAACGACACCTCGTTTCTCTGCTGCTTGGCCAGGTTCTGTGCGTGGCCCAAAATCCCGAAGCCTGTGATGTCAGTGGCCGCATGGGCGTTGAATGTGTGCATGAGTCCTGCAGCTGTCCTGTTGAGCCTCGCCATGTTCATCATCGCCTCCTGGTAGGCCAGCTCTACATCTTCTTGGGTGACAACTAGCTTAATCTTATTCCATTTCTCAGGAATATCCAGCCACTGGTGCACAGCCACTGCCACCTGTGTCCCCAAGGGTTTCGTCAACACTAGCACATCCCCTGGCACTGCATTGTCTGGCATGATAAATTCATTGGGCTGGCAGACAGTGGTAGCAACTCCTCCCAGGACAATCCAGGGGTTTAGTACTGTTTGGCCGCTCGTTACAGATGTTCCTGCTTCCTCAGCTGCGTCTTTAAAACCTTGGATAATCAGAGGCATCACTTTATCCCTTTCCCTGTCGGTCATTTTATTACTGACTCCAAGGAGCATCAGCATATTGTCACATTCCGTGACCCCCATTGCATAGAGGTCACTGAGGACATTGGCACATGCTATCCTGCCCATCATGTAAGGGTCGTCTACGATCGGGTAAATGTAATCTGTGGTTTGAACCAAGGAAAGCCCACCATGCCTCAAAGGAATGACACAAGTATCCATTCCAATGCCAAGCCTTGGCATAACAGCTCCCAGAAACTGCTCATCTTCTTGGAAGTGGTTCTCCTGTAAAGATTCCAGCAATTTCTGTAGGACATCTTGGGGGCACTTTGCAGCCTATGCCTTTCAGTTCAGTGAATCTGGTTAGCCGGAAGCTTTTGTCCAATTCGTAACTTTCCGGGTTAAAGGACTCCCGCGTAGACATGGTTCTGGGGCCCGCTCTCCTCACAGCTCAGCCCCTGTCCTCCCTCTGCGGGTTGGCTGGGTTTTTTACGGATCCACCGACTCGCTTTGCGCCCTCCGCCTCCTTCCGAAAACGGGCCGCAGGCCGCTCCCACAATGCACCGGGCGCAGCCGGGCTCCCTTAAGCGTCGCCTGAATAAAAATGGGCTCGCCTGGCTTGGCGCGGCCTTGCCGGAGCTGGGCCGCTGCGCTCCCGCCGGCTGGGCGGGCCTCTCATCACTTTAAATATGTTATGTAATTGCCTTCTGGCCTCTGTGATCTCTGACGAAAAACTGGCTTATGGAAAATCCCTTTTATGTGTTGACTCACTTTGTTTTGTTTGTGAGTTTTCAAGATTCCCTCTTGGCCTTTGGCTTTTGACAATTTTATTACAATGTGTGTCTGTGTGGATTTTTTTGAGTTTATCCTTCTTGGACTTCTTGAGGTTCTTGGATGTGTAGACTCATGTCTTTCCTCAAATTTGGGAAGTTCATGGTCATTATTTCTTCAGATATTTTTTCTACCCCTTTCTTGCTCTCTTCTCTTCCTGGGACTCTCTTCTTGGGGTATATAGATTAGTACGGTTAATGGTATCTGACATGTCCCTAAGCTCTTTACAGACTGGACTGGAAACTGGAAGTCATTTTTTCTTTCTTCTTCTTTTTTTTTCTTGAGACAGGGTCTCACTCTGTGGCCTAGACCAAAGTGCAGTGGCACAATCTCAGCTCACTGCAACCTCCACCTGCGAGGATCAAACAATTCTCATGTCTCAGCCTCCCAAGTAGCTAGGATTACAGGTTTTTTCTTTCTTCACCCTTTTTTTAATACTCTCCAGACTAGATAATCTCAATTGACCTAACAAGTTAATTGATTTTTCAGCCTGTTCAAATCTGATATTGAACCTTTCCAGTGAATCTTTCATTATAGTGATTGTATTATTATTATTATTATTATTATTATTATTATTTTGAGACAGTCTCACTCTGACACCCAGGCTACAGTGTATTGGTGCAATCACATCTCACTGCAACCTCCACCCCAAGTGATTTTCATGTCTCAGCCTTCCAAGTAGCTGGGATCACAGGCGTGTGCCACCACACCCAGCAAATTTTTGTATTTTTAGGAGAGATGGAGTTTCCTGATGTTGGCCAGGCTTGTCTCGAACTCCTGGCCTCAAGAAATCCACCTACCTCTGCCTCCCAAAATGCTGGGATTACAGGCATGAGCCACTGTGCTCAGCCTGTTTTTGTTTGTTTTTTGAGATAGGGTCTCACTTTGTTACCCAGGCTGGAGTGCAGTGGCATGATCATGGCTCACTGCAGCTTCAACCTACCAGGTTCAGGTGATTCTCCAACCTCAGCCTCCTGGGTAGCTGGGACTACAGGTATGTGCCACCATGCCTGGGTAATTTTTTGTAATTTTTGTAGAGAAAGGGTTTTGCCATGTTGCCCAGGCTGGTCTCGAACTTCTGGGCTCAAGCAATCTGCCTGCCTCAGCCTCGCAAAGTGCTGGAATTATATATGTGAGCCACCATGCCTGGCCAATTTGTATTTTTTTAGATTAAAAATTTATATTTGGTTTCTTTTTATAATTTCTCTCTCTCTTTATCAATGGTCTCCATTTGTTGAGAAATCATTCTCCTGATTTCCTTCAGTTCTTTGTCTATGGTTTCCTTGATCTCTTTGAGCATATTAAGAATGTAGGTCTAAAGTGTTTGTCTATTTAAAAATACAAAACACAAAATCATATGGCTATATCCATTCCCACACTTACATTTCAAACATAGTACTGCCACTTACATGTAAAATACTATATTATAACCAAATTGCATCAGTCACATACATGTATATCCCATAAACTTCAACTACACTAGGGTATAAGATGATGACTAAAGAAAGAAAATATCATTACAAAGTCGCATTTGCTTAGGGAGACTGAGGCCATAAAAATGGGACTGTGCTAAAGTTTCTACCATGACATTATGCATGACCAAGAGGAAAAGCTACCTTGCATTTTGTGAGGCATTGGTGAGTGAGGCTCTCTGTCTTCAAGATCCAGTAGAACATACTAATTTCGGCATTGCGTGTGTAGATTTCCAGCATTTTTAGTATTATAGAAGTTGAACTGTGTAATAGGTTAGATTTGGGTTAATTTCTATTTTATTTGTTTTATAAGCTTAAAATATGTCAAAGTTCACGTAATTCTATAAAATTTTGTATATACATGCAACAGAAGGAAGAAATGTTATTCTTTTAGATTTTACCTTCAGGGTTTTAAAAAATATAAATGAAATAGGTTATTATGGTTAAAGTAAGAAAAAAAGTCTTTGTCTAGTGAGTCCAATGCCTATGCTTCTTCATGGACATTTTCTATTAATTTCTCTTTTGTTTCTTTGCATGCTTCATCATTTTTTGTTGAAAACTTGACATTTTGGGTATTATAAAGTGACAACTCTGGAAACCAAATTCTTTTTTTTTTTTTATTGCATTTTAGGTTTGGGGGTACATTTGAAGAACATGCAAGATAGTTGCATAGGTACACACATGGCAGTGTGATTTGCTGCCTTCCTCCCCATCACCTATATCTGGCATTTTTCCCCATGCTATCTCTCCCCACCTCCCCACCCCCCACTGTCCCTCCCCCATTTCTGCCCAACAGACCCCAGTGTGCAGTGCTCCCCTCACTGTGTCCATGTGTTCTCATTGTTCAACACTCGCCTATGAGTGAGAACATGAGGTATTTGATTTTCTGCTCTTGTGTCAGTTTGCTGAGAATGATGGTTTCCAGGTTCATCCATGTCCCTACAAAGGACACGAACTCATCATTTTTGAAGGCTGCGTAATATTCCATGGTGTATATGTGCCACATTTTCCCTGTCCGGTCTATCATCGATGGGCATTTGGGTTGGTTCCATGTCTTTGCTATTGTAAACAGTGCTGCAATGAACATTTGTGTGCATGTATCCTTATACTAGAACAATTTATAATCCTTTGGATATATACCCAGTAATGGGATTGCTGGGTCAAATGGGATTTCTATTTCTAGGTCCTTGGGGAATCGCCACACTGTCTTCCACAATGGTTGAACTAATTTACATTTGCACCAACAGTGTAAAAGTGTTCCTATTTCTCCACATCGTCTCTAGCATCTGTTGTCTCTAGATTTTTTAATGATCGCCATTCTAACTGGCATGAGACGGTATCTCAATGTAGTTTTGATTTGCATTTCTCTAATGACCAGTGATGATGAGCATTTTTTCATATGTTTGTTGGCCTCATGTATGTCTTCTTTTGTAAAGTGTCTGTTCATATCCTTTGCCCACTTTTGAATGGGGTTGTTTGTTTTTTTCTTGTAAATCTGTTTTAGTTCTTTGTAAATTCTGGATATCAGCCCTTTGTCAGATGGGTAGATTGCAAAATTTTTTTCCCATTCTGTTGGTTGCCAATTCATTCTAATGACTGTTTCTTTTTCCGTGCAGAAGCTGTGGAGTTTGATTAGGTCCCATTTGTCTATTTGGCTTTTGTTGCCAATGCTTTTGGTGTTTTGGTCATGAGGTCCTTGCCTATGCCTATGTCCTGAATGGTTTTGCCTAGATTTTCTTCTAGGGTTTTTATGGTGTTAGGTCTTATGTTTAAGTCTTTAATCCATCTGGAGTTAATTTTAGGGTAAGGTGTCAGGAAGGAATCCAGTTTCTGCTTTCTGCACATGGCTAGCCAGTTTTCCCAACACCATTTATTAAACAGGTAATCCTTTCCCCATTGCTTGTTTTTGTCAGGTTTGTCAAAGATCAGATGGTTGTAGATATGTTGTGCTGCCTCCGAGGCCTCTGTTCTGCTCTGGAAACCAAATTCTTATTTCTCCCCAAAATTTGTCTCTGTTGGCTATTGTGGGCTGTCATTATATGCTTATTTAGTGACTTTCCCAAACTACTTTAGTATTTTTTGTTGTTTGTGACCACTGAGGTCTTTGTTCTATTAGTCTAGTGTTCGCCTGGTGTTTTGAAAGAGGAGTTCCCTTAAATGCCTAGAGCTAAGAAATGAAAAAAACAAGAAAGAATGAAAAATAATCCTATTCATCAAATGGTTCTGGGATAATTGCCAAGCCACATGTAGAAGAATGAAACTGGATCCTCATCTCTCACCTTATACACAAATCAACTCAAGGTGGATCAAAGACTTAAATCTAAGACCTAAAACCATAAAAATTCTAGAAGATAACATCGGAAAAACTCTTCTAGACATTGGCTTAGGCAAAGAATTCTTGACCAAGGACCCAATAGCAAATGTAACAAAAACAAAGATAAATAAATAGGACCTAATTAAACTAAAAAGTTTCTGCACAGCAAAAGAAATAATCAGCAGAGTAAACAGATAACCCATAGAGTAGGAGAAAATATTCACAAACTGCGATCAGCTAAGAATTAATATCTAGAATCTACAAGGAACTCAAATCAGCAAGAAAAAAATGAATAGCCCCATCAAAAAATGGGCAAAGGACGTGAATAGACAATTCTCAAAAGAAGATATGGAAATGGCCAACAAACATGAAAAATGCTCAACATCTCTATTAGAGAAATGCAAATTAAAACAACAACGTGATACCACCTTACTCCTGCAAGAATGGCTGTAATTTAAAAATTAAAAAAATAATACAGATATTGGCGTGGATGTGGTGAAAAGGGAACCCTTTGGCAATGCTGGTGGGAATGTAAACTAGTACAACCACTAAGGGAAACAGTATAGAGATTCCTTAAAGAACTAAAAGCAGAACTACCATTAGATCCAGCAAATCCTTACTGGGTATCTACCCAGAGGAAAATAAGTCATTATATGGAAAAGACACTTGCATACACATGTTTATAGCAGCACAATTTGCAGTTGCAAAAATATGAAACCAACCTAAATGCCTATCAATCAGCAAGTTGATAAAGATATATATACACCATGGAATACTACTCAGCTATAAAAAGAAATGAAGTAATGGCATTTGCAGCAACATGAATGGAGTTGGAGACCATTATTTTAAGTGAAGTAACTCAGGAACAGAAAACCAAATATTGTATGTTCTCCCTAAACTATGAGGATGCAAAAGCATAAGAATGATATAACGGGCTGGGCATGGTGGCTCACGCCTGTAATCCCAGCACTTTGGGAGGCCAAGGTGGGTGGATCATGAGATCAGGAGATCGAGACCATTGGCTAACACAGTGAAACCCCATCTCTATTAAAAATACAAAAAATTAGCTGGACGTGGTGGCACCTGCCTGTAATCCTAGCTACTTGGAAGGCTGAGGCAGGAGAATCACTTGAACCTGGGAGGTGGAGGCTGCAGTGAGCTGAGATCACGCCACTGTACTCTAGCCTGGGCAACAGAGTGAGACTCTGCCCCCCCACAAAAAGGATGATATAATGGACTTTGGGGACTTGGGGAATGGTGGAAGAGGGGTGAGGGATAAAAGACTACACACATTGTACACAGTGTACACTGCTTAGGTGATGGTTAATCAAAATCTCAGAAATCACCGCTAAAGAACTTCTCCATGTAACCAAAAACTACCCATTACCCCAAAACTATTGAAATAAAAATTTAAGAAAATAAAAACAAGAAAAGAAAGAGTACTATCCCAATGTCCGCAAATTGGCCCTAACTCTGCCTCAGCTTTCCCTTCCTACATATGTGGAGCCTAAAAGCCTGCCTGAGGTGAAAGCTTAGATTCTCAGGCCTTTTCAAGCATGTATTCTCCCCTGGGAATGCATGTGGCTTTATGGATTCCCTGGTATACACAGGAGCTTTTTAAAATCCTTTCCATACATATCTCCTGTCCCAATCTCTTCTTTCCCAGGCTTCTAGGCCTGTCTATCATTTGTCCCAAGTGTTATCCCTCACCCCAGGCTGCTGCAGCCAATACCTGTGCCTTTAAATACTTTCAGTAACAGCCTCCTGGAAGCCACTGGAGCCCTACAAACAGTCTGAGTCAGGTGAAACAAAGCAAAACCTGTCCGCCAGTTTTTGAGGGAGCCTTTAGGCAGGTGGAGGCCCATACCACAATTCTTTGAGAGTAAGGTTCATATTGCTCCCTTGGGCACTAGCAACTTGCACCAAGAGTGCCATCTACTGTCCTCACAGCCACTGCTGATCTGGGGTAGGGGGATGATAAGTGGGTGATTTGAAATGCCACAACACTCTTACCAAAAAGCAACATCTTTCTTCACCAAGTGTTCCCCTTGTTTTAAGTTTTTGACTAGATTCCAGCATCCTCCAAAAGCTGAGTCTGACGGTTTTTCTAGCTCATTAGTTTCTTTTTAGGAGGAATGTAGACCTGGAGTTTCCCACTTTATTATTCTTGGTGGCTGATGTACCCTAATCGTGAAAACACTTTGCTAGCCAAAACAAAGAGTTATGAGTGCTCCATGCAGCCTGAAACGGCTTCAGAATTTCCAGACGGGCAGTTTTTAAGAGTGGTGGTGGGTACTGGTTGGAAAAGGGACTAGGGAACAGTTTTTCAAGATGTGTTTGCAAAAGTGCATTACATAAATCTGAGAAAACACCAAATGTCAATATCATGGATATGTGAGTACTAATGTAAATTATGAGAGGAGGTGTTAAAACCTTCTCAGGCACCTCATGGAGCTGTTGAACTAGCAAGTGGTTCTTTGTTTGGAAAGCTGCTTCTGAGACTACGGGTCAGGATGGGCAAATGAACCTGGTGAGCCACCTTCTTGAGAGGACTTGGGAGTTAAGCAAGCTGATCTGAATTTGGGGTTATGCCCAGGATTTATTGAGCCCTTTTCTATCATTCTGCTTTTGAATTGAAGAAGGAATATAGCCTGGTCAGGTATAATGGCCAGAACTATAAAGGGTTTTTAGGTTCATCCTCTTCTCTCCCCACCCACAAACTCCCAGTCTGTGAGGCTGTTTGAGAAAAACCATGCTCTGGAACTGACTGCCCTAAATGGATACCAATCTAGACCCAAAGGGACACTCTATCCACAGCCCTTGATGTCTTTGGCCACTAGGGGGCAACTAGATTCTGGAGACTATTACCCCTACACAAACCCTTAAGACTAACTTTGAATGGCAGCTTACTAATTTCTCCCCATAACTTTGCCTGGAGCCTGAAGTAGACTGCAGGAAAGTGGGCAGCTTTCCAAGTCACTTGCATTAGAGTCATCAAGTTACCCCTCAGGCCAGAAGAACACCCAACAGTTCCTGTGTGATTTAGAGTCAGAATGTCAGCACTGGGTGGACCTTCAGGATTACTTGGGCCAGTAATAAACCCTTCAGGGGATTTATTTTTTTGGTGACAAGGCTCGCCATATCACGCAGGCTGGAGTGCAGTGGCACAATCTTGGTTCACTGCAGCCTTGACCTCCTGGGCTCATGCGATCCTCCTGCCTCGGCATCCCAAAGTGTTGGGGTTTATAGGCCTGAGCCACCATTCCTGGCTGCAAATGTTTTTTTAGCCACAGATTTCTTTCTTCAAATTAGAAGTGCATGGTGGCCCCCCGCTTGTAATCCCAGCTACTTGGGAGGCTGAAATGGGAGGATTGCTTGAACCTGGGAAGCGGACTTTGCAGTGAGCTGAGATCGCACCACTGCACTCCAGCCTGGGTGACAGTGAGACTGTCGCAAAAAAAGAAAAAAAAATGTGCAACTCGTGGCATTGGGAGACCCTAGGATCAACCCTGCTCTGAAGGGATGCTTCAGAATTCTAGAGCAGTGTTGCCTAACTTTCAGTTCTACCCAGAGCTCCCATATGATTTTTATATCTATATCGACCAGCCAGTGTGTTATAGGGGTCAAGAGAAAACTTCCCCTTTGCCCTCTGAAGGCTCGCTGAAAAATCAACTCAAAAAAGGTAGGTTAATAGGAGAAAAGGCATATGATTTACTAATGCATACAAAGGGAGCATCACAGAGTGATTGCCCAACTCCTGATTGGGGTGCAGAAGCTTATATACCATCTTGAGGTTGCAGAAAGAATGGGACCTAGAGAATGGCCAAAACAGGTAATGATGGTAAATCAGTTTATAATGGCAGAACAGGTTATAGGAAGGAGACCACTTTTGCCTGTCTAGCAAAAGTGTTCTCATTATGTAGATGAAACCTCACAGGTTGCAACCTTCAGAGAGAATAGATGGTAAATGTTTCTTTCGGATCTTTAAGGTGTCAGACTCTCAGTGTTTCCTAGATCTGGACAAAGGAAGGCCTGGCTGCATCAATGCAGATTCTCTACAAGTGCAAATCTCCCCAGCAAAAGACAGCTTTGCAGTGCTACTTCTGTTTGCTGGCCCCCTGATAGCCATCTCAAAATGTGTCAAATAAATATATTTTGGGGTAAAATATTTTTATTTCCTTCAGTGCTCAAATTTAATATGTTTCTTTAAATTGACTCACTTTTTCTTAAATAAATTCAGCCTCATTCTACGTAACAGCACAGACTTAATGTTTTAGGTATATTTTTTCTAATTCATATTAAAAATATATCCACAGCTATTGTAATTTAAAATGTGCTTCTGGCAACCTAAAGTTGTCTCATGTCCTTGTGTCACACTTTGAGAAATGATATTCTATGGTACCAAAGAGCACAACTGGAAAAGTACTCAATCTAGTTCACTTTATTTTCAGGTGAAGACACCAAGAGACCCGGAAAGAGTAAGGGACTCACTCAAGGTCACTCAGTCAATTATAGTGGCAGTGCTGGGACTTAAATCCAAGTCTACTGACTCCTAGCTCTTTAATATTTTTACTGTATTAAATTGCAAGGGCCTTAGGAAGCTCCCTCACCACTCAGACTACTATGGGAAGGAAGGAAAGAAGAAAGGAAGGGAGGGGAGGGAGAAAAGAACTATTTGCTTAGTGAATTGGGGCTGGTACAGAAGCTGTAGCTTAGGAGGGCCAAAGTAAGATATGGAGTAGAATCATCTCCCATGTCTCTTTGGGCCAAAGTACTTATAAGGGCCTATCTTTCAAAGCCTGGGCTCATTTGCTCATACACTCAACATGAACTTATTAGAGCACCCATCATGTGCCTGGGCACACAGAAAGGAGCTCACAATACAGTGGGTAAAACAGCTCAGCAAATAGCTGATTAGTTTGTAGTGGAAGAGGGAAGGAGAGTATGCACAAGCCCTGCCCTACACAAGCTCAGCAGCCCTAGTCCAAAGGCTCGATTTTCTCTTCTCTCAAGCATGGGGACTGATAGGTGTTAAATACCCTTCAGAGTCTGGGGTTGGCAACCTACTGCCAGCCAAAGACCATGGCCATGAAGTCCTTTGCTTTATTATTATTTTTTTAACCACTGACAATTGTCACCAATGCCCCCATCCTTTCCCCTGGTCCATCATCTCATATGCAAACATAGAACCAACCCACCCTCCATAGGGGAATAGACAAATTGAATATGGCCAGGAACTTAACCCCAACAGTACTGAGCCCTGTGCTGTAGTTCCTCCCAACCTCCTCTTCTGCCCAGAGTTGTTTATGAAGCACTTCAAATAGAAAGTGTTAGAAATAGGTCTGTAACCACTTAGTGTTGTCTGATTTTTTTTTTTTTTTTTTTTTTTTTGATACAGTCTCGCTCTGTTACCCAGGCTGGAGAGCAGTGGTGCGATCTCCGCTCATTGCAACCTCCACCTCCCGAGTTCAAGTGATCCTCTTGCCTCAGCCTCCCAAATAGCTGGGATTACAGGTGTGCACCACCATGCCTGGCTTATTTTTGTATTTTTAGTAGAGACAGGGTTTCACCATGTTGGCCAGTTTAGTCTCAAACTCCTGACCTCAAGTGATCTGCCTGCCTTGGCCTTTCAAAGTGCTGGGATTATAGGCCCAGCTAGTATTGTCTGATTCTGGTAGCTGTATTTGACTTCCCCTAGTTGAGTGAGAAACAGGAGACCCATTCCGAACCCCTTCATACATATGCTTCCCCAGATATCTGGACACAGCAATTTTGTTGCTGGTTGGTTGCTTCTAGTAGGGACCTGAGGGCTATTTTTACCATCACCTCTGACCCACACCCACAAAACAAAAATCCAGAAACCACTAAAATTAAACCTTCTAATGCAGAGAAGGTGGAAATATTGTTTCTTTCCCAAGTACCTGCTGGATTTGACCCCTCCTAGCCTGGGAAGTGTTCATGCTGAGGGAGTTTTACTGACTGAGATAACAGGTTTGTCTTTGCTCCCATGACAAAACTGGTACTCATGAGGCAATGAGCAGGGGAAGAGGCAGACTAGCCACAGCCAGCACAAGATTAATCTTCAACTGTCCCTACCTCTCCCTTTAACATCCTTCTACCAGTTTGTACTTTTCTCCCTTGTTCCTTCCCACTCCATCCCCATCCATGGGGCCCTCAAGTATCTTCTACCCTAGCCAATCTGAAAAATTCATTTGTGGTAGAAAAAGTTCTGGATGGAGATAACAAAACATGGGTTCAAGTATTAGCTTTTCCACCTACTAGCGAAGTAATGTGGAACAAAATAATCTCACCTCTCTGAGCCTCAATTTCCCCTCTGCAAAATAGGCACAGTAATCTCTGACGTGCTCACCTCAGAAAATTGCTATACAGATTAAAAGGATACTGGATATGAAGTTGCTTTGTGAAGAACCAATCGCAATGAACATGTGAAAGATGGAGTGAGTCACCCCTATTTGAAGAGTGGTATTTTGAAAGACAGTAACTTGAGGAAGAAGCCACTAATGCAGCACTTTAAACACAGGATAAGAATGAGATAGATGGTGGAGGCTTGGGCCACTTTGTCAACTTTCTTATTCACTTGATAAACCAATTATTAAACATCTACTATGTTTTAGGCACTCTTATAGATACTGGGGATAACAATCCCTGCCCCCATGGAGCTGACATTCTAAGAGCATGGCAGGGACCTAAGAAAAACAGTCTCTGTCCCTCCAGCTTAGAAAAGAATCTAATGTCTGGTTCAGAGCCTCAGGGCTATAGAAGAGCTTTCGGTGATTTGATTTATTCCTTTCTGCACAAATCTGTTTTAGCATTAATTTGACAATATCAACCATTTGCTGAGGCCCTCTGCGGATTCAGAATAATGTATGGCATGTATTCAACAACAAGCATTTCATTCAACAGATGTTTATTGAGAACCTACTATGTGCTTATCACTCTAAATGTGGGGATAATTAATAGAAAAGGTATATAGAATTAAACAAGCTCGAGTTTCAGCCCTTAAAGAGCTCCCATCCTAGAAAGAAAGAATTACAAGGAGATTGGCCCCATGACACAAAGCTGGGGTTGTTGTAACAAATATTCTGGGTGAAAATAGATGACTAGTAAGTGAAACATTATAATTTAGTGAAAAGTGCTTATGAGCTCTGGGGAGACACTTACATGGCCTAGGATATGGAGAAAGTTTCAATGACAAGGTGACATTTGTGTGAGACCTTGAAAGTAGAATAGATTTTTAGTTAGTAAAAAGGGAGCTGAATCACCTACCAGAATGGTAAAAAAGTAAAAAGATGACAATTCCAAGAGGCTAACTAAATGTTTAATAAATATATGAAAAGGTACTCAACTTTTTAATCAGGGAAATGGAATTAAAACCACACTGTCATTTGCTACCAGGATAGATAAAATGAAAAGCACAATATCAAGTATTACTGAGGATATGCAGCAACTACTAATGAGGATGCATATTGAACTAATCACTTTAGAAAACTGTCAACATGTACTAAAATGCAGATATACATGCCTTATGACTTAGTTGTTCTCCTAAATATACATCCAACAGAAACACATACATATATACAACAAAAGATGTGTTTATAGCTGCACTATAGTCAAACACTGGAAACAACCCAAATGTCCACATCCATGTAGTATATTCCTTCAATGAAAATATGCAGCAATCAAAATGTATGAACTATTGCTAGACACAACATGGATGACTCTCATAAACTTAATATTGAGAGAAAGAAGCCAGACACAAAAGATTACACAATGTATGATTCCATTTATATAAAGCATAAAAATTGACACAACTAATCTATGCTATTAGTATAGGGATGGTGGCTACTGTTGCAATAGAAGAGGTTGTAACTGTAAGTAGGCAGGAATGTGGCTTATAGGATGCTGGTAATGCTACATTTCTTGAAGTGTTTGTGGGGATATAGGGATTGATTAAATGGAAATGTTCCATTTGTGAAAATTGAGTGAGCTTACATATCCATTTTTCTACATGAAAGAGCTAGCAATAAAAAGGTAAGAAACCAAAACAATCAAATGGGGACACGTAAGTCTTTTCAGCAAATGGTACAACAATAACAGGCTATCCATATGAACAAAATGAATCTCAACTCTTACCTTACATCATATAGGAAAATTAATTTGAGATGGATCATAAGCCCAAACATAAAAGCCCAGACATAAAATCTGAAGTCATAAAGCTTTAAGAGATAAAAACATAGGAGCATATGACTTGGGACTAGGCAGACTGCTTTTTAAAAAAATTTATTTTATGTTTAATAGAGACAGAGTCTTGCTATGTTGCAGGGGCTGGTCTCAAACTCCTGGGCTCAGGTGATTTATCTTTTTATCTATCTTCCTTCCTTCCTTCCTTCCTTCCTTCCTTCCTTCCTTCCTTCCTTCCTTCCTTCCTTCCGAGTTTTGCTCTTGTTGCCCAGGTCGGAGTGCAATGGCACAATCTCGGCTCACTGTAACCTCCACCTCCTAGGTTCAAGCAATTCTCCTGCCTCAGCCTCCCAAGTAGCTGGGATTATAGGCATGCACTACACCTCCCAGCTAATTTTGTATTTTTAGTAGAGATGGGATTTCTCCATGTTGGTCAGGCTGGTCTTGAACTCCTGACCTCAGGTGATCCACCCACTTCAGCCTCCCAAAGTGCTGGGATTACAGGCATGAGCCACCATGCCCAGCCAGCAGTTTCTTATATAGTTAAACATACACTTTAACCTATGACCTAAAAGTTCCAGTTTTGGGTATTTACCCAAAAGAAATGAAAAGACTTGTATATAAATGTTCTTAGTAGCTTTATTTGTAAGAGGTGCAAACTAGAAACAACCCCAATGTCCATCAAGTGGTGAACAGATAAACAAATACAATAGGATTGTCTTCAGCACAAGGATGAATCTCAAAAACATTATGCTGTGAAGGACCCCAGACTGAAAATGCTACCTACCTACTGTATGATTCCATTTATACAGCACACACAAACTAATCAATGGTGGTTCTCTCTGTAGGATGAGGTGGGGTGACTTTGACTAAGAAAGGGCATGAGGGAAGTTTCTGAGGATGATGGTAATGTTTAATATCTTGACAGGGGTTTGGGTTATACAGCAAATGTCAAAATTCAGCAAATATTCCCTTAAGATTTTATGTTTCAGGCCAAGTGCAGGGGCTCACGCCTGTAATACCAGCATTTTGGGAGGCCGAGGCAGGCAGATCACCTGAGGTCGGGTGTTCGAGACTAGCCTGGCCAACATAGCGAAACCACATCTCTACTGAAAATACAAAAATTAGCCGGGTGTGGTGGTGGGCGCCTGTAATCCCAGCTACTCAGGAGGCTGAGGCAGGAGAATTGCTTGAACCGGGGAGGTTGAGGTTGCAGTGAGCCAAGATCACGCCATTGCACACCAGCCTGGGCAACAGAGCAAGACTCCATCTCAAAAGGCATGAAGGAATGTAGATGGCTAGGAGCTAAGGAGACAAAAGTTCTGGTCCCATTCACAGTATGTCCTTGGGTGAGTTGATTAATATTTCTAGGTTTCAACAAAATGCACTCTTATTCCTTTGTTTCCCTCTTCTATCCAAAAAGAGGCCCTGGAAAAACTAAGTTTAATTAGGCACAGAAGGAACTTTGTAAATATATACTGAAGGAGAAAAATAAACTGCCTCCTCCTTGTCCTTCCCCTCCACCCAACTCTCTTGCCCCTGCCCCTTGCACCCTTGCCCTTGATCCATTTGAATGATTTTTCTTGCCCTTTAGCTGGCTTTCCTCATCTGCAGGATCAGCAAGTTGGACCTGAAACATGGCCCTTGGGACAGAGCATACTAGTTACTCTACTCCAACTCAGCTACTGATACCTAATTCTAGGTTTAAGGCCCAGCAATGTTTTATTCTTCTAGCTGTTGCTCTCTAGAAACTTACTGTGCAAGAGTCTTGGGATTCCTAAGGCCCTAGGTCTGTGGCTGTTTTAGAGCCAGAGAAGTCACCCTTAAACAGGTGGGCCAGGCAATGTCTGAGAATGCAGGCACACAAAGTACATATACTACTAGCCTTTCCTCGGCTATCCTGAGCCTCACCGTGCCCCACCGCCAGGTGTCCCCTCATCTTTCCCTCCTATGGCCTCTAGCAGTTAGCGTCTACCAATGACCTGGTACCAGGGGATTTATCTTTCTGGATGTATATAATGACTGATCTTTTTATTTAGACTGTGACTTCTTAGAGGGCCAAATGAGAGAGAGCTAGGCAAAAGGGTATTGTAAGGCCAGGACACTTCCCAAATTGAATTAAAAAACATCCTGCGAAATGCAATACCCCAAAGCCTTTACTAAAAGAAACCTCTCCAGATGGTGAGGAACTCCAGATTTTATCATGTCTCTGGTACTTCACTTTCCCCAGGAAGTCTCTCACTGGTTATTCTCCTTTAACAGCCTGGTCCAGGCATGGGCATAGAACCTCATGTTCCTTAGAACAGATAAGACTAAGCTGGAAAGCTCATCAAGACATTAGTAAAGAGAAGGCAATAACAGAAGGAAAATGAACACCAATAGCATTACAGAGCTAGATAATCTGGCTTCAAAAATAAGGCCTGCTGGATTGGAAGACTCAACATTGTTAAAATGTCAATTGTCCCAAATTTAATCTACAGATTCAACATAATCCCTCTCCTCCCCAAATCCCAGTAACTTCATTCTAAAATTTATATTAAAAGACAAAGGAACTAGAATAACCAAACAATTATTTTAAAAAATTAACAAAGTCTGAGGAGTCACATTATGGAATCTTAACACTAACTATAAAGCTACAGTATTCAAGATGGTGTGGTATTGGTAGAGGGATATACATGTATATCAGTGGAACAGAATACAGAGCCCATAAATAGACACATACAAATATAATCAATGATATTTGACAAAAATGTAAAGGCAGTTTGATAGATAAAGTACAGGCCCTATAACAAATGGTGCTGGACAATTGGATGTCCATAAACAAAAAAAAAGAAAAAAAGAAAAAAAAGAAAATTGAATCTCAACCTAAACTCTCACACTTTATCCAAGAAGTAACTCAAAATTGTTCATAGAATGAAATACAAAATAGAAAACTTCTAGAAACTTTGTTTTCTATAGGGCAAAATCTGCATGATCTTTGGTTTGGTGATGAGTATTTAGATATTTTATCAAACAGCATAATCCATAAGGGAAAAATGATGTTAGGCTTTATATGAATTAAAAACCTTTGCTCTGCAAAAGACAATGTAAGAGAATGCAAAGACCAGTCATTGCCTGGGGAAACTACTTGTATATCAAATATCTAATAAAGGATGTATATCTAGAATATGTAGGGAACACTTGAAATTCAGTGATATGAAAACAAACAATCCAGATTAAAAAGCAGGCAAAAGATCTGAACAGACTTCACCAAAAAAGATATATGGATGGAAAATAAGCACATGAAAGATGGTCAACACAGTTAGCCGTAGGGATATGTAATTAAATTGAATTACAACCACAGTAAGATACTACTACATACCTGTTAGAATGACATCCCCCACCAGAGTGGTTACATTTGTTACATTCAAACCTACATTGGCACACCATTATGACCCAAAGCCCATAGTTTACTCTTGGTGTTGTACGTTCTATGAGTCTTGACAAATATATAACATGTACCCACCATTGTAGTATCATACAGAATAGTTTCACTGTCCTAAAAGTCCTATGTTCTGCCTATTAATCCACCCCTTTTCCTAATCCCTGGTAGCCACTAGTCTTTTTACTGTCTTCATAGTTTTGCCTTTTCCAGAATGTCATACAGTTAAAATCATACAGTATGTAATCTTTTTAGATTGGCTTCTTTCACTTAGTCATATGCATTTTAATTTACTATTGACTCTTCAAAAGTGTCAAGGTAACAAAAGACAAGGAAAGACCAATAAACTGTCAGGCAACTAAGAAGCTATGATAATAAAATGCAATGTGGCATTCTGGATTGGATCCTGGAATGGAAAGAAGACATTACTGGAAAAACTGAAGAAATTTGAATAGTCTCTAGTGTAATTAATGGTATGTATTTTATCAATGTTAACTTCTTACTTTTGATAAATGTATCATAGTTATGTAAAATGTTGACAAAGAGGAAGTCGGGTGAAGGATGTATGGGAACTCTCATACTATCTTTGAAACTCTCTGTAAATATAAAATCATGGCAAAATAAAAACATAAAAGTTGTTTTGATTATAAAAAAAAATAAGGCCTGCTATCTGGGGCTAGCAAGTCCTCGTGTATAATAGTTTTCCAATACATATTTGTTAAATAAATAAATAACTATCCACAGTGGAAATCACACACTTCCTGCCCTCAGGGAGCTTAAGTTCTAGTGGGGAGACATGTCAAATAGGTCATTTTAATATACTTTTATGAGTGCTGTAATAGAGAAGTATAATGGTTAAAATCACGGACTCTGAAGACAGACTGCTATAATGTGAATCATAGGTCCTTGGCCAAATTATTTAACTTTTTTCCAAGTCAATTCCCTCATTTATAAAATGATATCCCTAGCTCATATTTATGTCTGTATGTTATATCACCTTCCACAATGATTTCAGGTAATTACAAGGAAAAGCGTAGATCATTTAGAAGTCACATTAGTAAGTCCTTTTCTCTCTTTAGGCTTCAGTTTTTCCATCTGTAAAAGGAGGAGTTTGCACTTTGTAGAAAGTCCCTTCCAGCTCTGATGCACTATTTTAGATTTTGGAATTGGACCAATGCCAAAGAACATGCCAGGTTTTCTTTTCTCTTTTCAATGAAACAATCTTCAAACTATCTTATTGCTAACATTTATTGAGGACCTACTATATGATGAGTGCAGTACTAGGTGCTTTCCATACTTTATTTCTAATCCTCACAACAAACTTAAAAGATAGGCCTCATCTCTATTGTTTACCAATGAAGAAACCAGGGCTTTGTTACATCAAGTAGCTACGTCTATTTATTTATCTATATACTGAGCACCTTCTCTGGAAAAGGCATCATGTTAAATGCTAAGGATACAAAAACAAATAATGCTGACTCTGTGCCCAAGGTCAGTCTATTAGAAGAGATTGAGATGTAATAAATGCAAAGCCTATCTTTATACTGCATCATAACTATGTACCCAAGACACCTCTGTCCCAGTCCTACTAGGGTTCCACTTTTCAGAATGGGGAAATTCTTAGCACAATATTTAGCACATAGTTGGCTTTCAATAAATATCTCTTAAGTGAATTTTTAAATGAATTAGTAAAAGGCTAAAATAAAACTCATTAAATTTTTCCCTTGGATAGGCTCAAGAAGCCAATACATTTCACAGTTTCTCTCACTTTAAACTTTGCTGTTCTATACTACCCTCAGAGGGTTAAGTATTTTCTATCTCTTTCCTTTCCATAATGCTCCTGCTGCTTCCGTCATCTTTCCCCCTCTATGCCGGCTCTAATAATAGACAAACTATTAAGCTGACTGCTTCCTTGGCATTCAAGAAGCAGGCTCCATGCACATAGCCAATTGATTTGTTTTTAATGCACCTATTATTATGAATAGCTTTCTGGCTCAAGCTGAAAATCAGGCTATGTCCAGTATCCTTTACCCCCCATGCTTCCACTTTGGCCATCCAAAGGTGTCGACATTCAAATCCATTTCCCAGTAATGTGGGTTCCTATCAGTACTATTCCTGATTATGGGTAACAAAATCAAACTCTTCTCTGTCTTTGGACTTCTTTTGCCACTATCAGAGCACCCTGGCTCCTTCTCACAATCCATCCCACTTGGCTCTTGAATCCAAGGTGATGTTGTGTCATCAGAACTCTTAAGTTACCCTCATAAATAAAGAAAAGGTATAAAGGATAGAAAGATTATGTACTCACCTTCTTGAGAATGCTCTCAATACATAATCCAGTCTCAAGTAGTTAGAATGATTTAGGCACAGGGCAAGGAGTGATGTGAATTACCTTGTAAATTCCATTCCAGCTGGAAAATCCTATTGGAGAGTAGGAGACGCCCAAAGCAAAGGTGTGCCTTTTGCCTAAAACAGAGAACTTCAGGGATAGAAAAGACTTTCAGAGGTCATTTGGTCCATGGAATCCCAAGCACTAATCTGCATACCCATGACAGTCTATAACATCTTCATCAGTGTGCTGATACACATGAGAAAAATTATCACCTTACATATCTTGAGAAAGCCTTTTCTGAGTAAAAGGGTGTTCTTTCCATACTTGATATGATAGTGAAGAAACATATCCTTATGTAACAAAAAGTTGGGATTATGTTGGTCCCCAAAGTTTCCAGAGAAACTTTAGAGAAATTTTACTGGTCTTCCAGATTGAAATTTTGGGGAAGTATTGTTTTGGTCTTGTGGTTTTTAAACCTGGCAGTTCATTCATATTACTAGAGGCCTTGTCCAAACTATGTATTCCTGGGTCTCACCTCAAGATATTCAGATTCAGAAAGGGTGGAGTGGGACCTAGGAGTCAGTGCTTGTAGAAAAGTCTCTAGGGGATTCTTATGTGCAACCAGGATAGGGAACCATTGCTTTGCTTCACCCCCTAAAGTGAATAATCAAAGCCATAAGTAATTGGAATGATTCCATTGTGCACTCATTTCTGTTAGAGACAGAAGGAAAGCACATTCTCTAACTTGCAATATGAACCAGAGACATCTGCTAGGGTTTTTCCAAGGTCAACAATCAAACAAGTAAAATAGTGTAAAGGGCTACAGGAGCCACACCTTACTTACTTGTTGTGAGCATGAGCCAAGCTGATGAATCTACACATAGTAGTAGTATTTTCTAAAGATTTGTTGTTATTGATGATGTTTATTGATCAAGTATGATTTAGAGATTTATAGAGGAAACTTCATGCACCTTAAGACAGTAGGCTTATTTCTACAACTTTACTCTCAACCTTGTCTCATCTTTTATATACTTCTATCTCAAAATGTCTTCACCCAGTTTAGTAGAGTCACACTCAATAGTTTCTACTCTAATGTAAGCTCCATGAGGAAAAAGACCATTGTATGCCCCCAGTCCCTAATATAGTGAATGGTACATAATAGCTGATTGATAACTATTTGGGAAGTGAATGGTTGAGCGGTATGAGAAAGGCAAGTGACATGCTTCCTCAGTTCAAGACTAACTCTGCTATTTGTTTTGTTTAACCTACTCTGGAGAGTCAAGAAAGGTATAGAATCTCAAATCGAAGATAGTTAAGAGAATGGTTGGTAAAGGCTGAGAGACCAGCAGGTGGCCATAAGTCATGGAATGGTGGCTAACCAGTGTGTTTGTAGCATGGTATGAAAGGGAGAAAAGGGTGGGAAGAAAATGACAGAGTAATGCTAGAGTGGTTGAATATGAGCCCCTCAGAAACAGGCACCAGGTCTTTTATGTTTATGTTTGGTATACAGTACAGAGCCTAGTACACAGAGGTTTTCAGTAAATGATGAATGAATGAATGAATGAATGAACAAATAATGCTGGTCCCAAACCACAAAGGACCTTTCATGCCTTGCTGAGGAATTTAAACTTGACAGTCAAATGGAGAATCATTGAAGATTTGTAAAGTATCGGAGTGTCGTGATTAAAATCGTATTTTGGAGCTATAATTGACAGGATTGTTTGGGGGCCAGGAGGGAAGAGACAGGAAGTCCCAGGAACTTCAGACCTGATTCAGCTCCTAATTCCCAATCTCCATTAACACTACTATCATCCTTTCCTTTACTCAAGTAGGAAATGTCAGCTTCTTCCCTTTCCTTCATTACCCAAATCTATTCTATCAACTCTACCATAATAATGATTTTTTTTTTTTTTGAGATGGAGTCTCACTCTGTTGCCCAGGCTGGAGTGCAGTGGCATGATCTCAGCTCACTGATACTTCTGCCGTCTGGGTTCAAGCAATTCTCCTGCCTCAGCCTCCCCAGTAGCTGGGATTACAGGCCCCTGCTACTGTGCCTGACTAATTTTTGTAGTTTTTAGTAGTGATGGAGTTTTACCATGTTGGCCAGGCTGGTCTTGAACCCCTGACCTTGTGATCCACCAGCCTTGACTTCCCAAAGTGCTGGTATTATAGAAGTGAGGCACCATGCCCAGCCTACCATAACAATGATTGACATAGATATCCCTTTGTCTCCATCCCCATAGTCAGTGCCCTATTTCAGATGATCAATATATATTTTTTTCTTTTTTTTGAGATGGAGTCTCATTCTGTGTAGTGGCTTGATCTTGGCTTACTGCAATCTCTCCCTCCCGGGTTTAAGCCATTCTCCTGCCTCAGCCTCCACCATACCTGGCTAATTTTTATATTTTAGTAGGGATGGGGTTTCGCCATATTGGCCAGGCTGGTCTTGAGCTGCTGAACTTAAGTGATCTGCCTGCCTCGGCCTCCCAAAATGTTGAGATTACAGGCATGAGCAACCACGCCCAGCACAGATCATCAACATTTTTTTTTTTTACTTAGTCTGTCGGTTTGTTTCCTTACCTCTTATCTTTCCATGCCATCATCTAAACTAGCAGTTGCCAACCATTTTGTCATCAGGGACTGGTTTTGTGGAAGATAACTTTTTCCATGGGACAGGGTTGAGGGGGATGGTTTCAGGATGAAACCGTTCCACCTCAGATCATCAAGCATTACTTAGATTTTCATAAGGAATGTGCAACCTAGATCCTTTGCATGCACGATTCACAATAGGGTTTGCGGTCCTATAAGACTCTAATGCTGCAGTGGATCTGACAGGAGGCAGTCCTCAGGTGGTAATGCTCGCTCACCTGCTGCTAACCTCCTGCTGTGTGGCCTGGTTCCTAACAGGCCATGGACCTGGTATTGGTCTGTAGCCCGGGGGTTGGGGACCCCTGATCTAAACTGTCACCACAATGTTCTTTCTAAGATGCAGTTCTGATGTTACTCTCCTACTCAAAAATCTTCAGTGTTATTTTGTATTATATATCTTGTATTGTATATAAATCTTGCATTATATATCCAAAATAAAGCCTTTACCTCTCAGCATGGCATTTAATAACTCTGCAAAGTAGTTTGCAGATAAATTGAGGCTCAGAAAGGGAAAACAAATTTCTTAGGATCATACAGGCAGGCATGCAGTGGTAGAACCAAGGTTAAAACCCTGGTCTCCTGATGCCAATGATTTAGCCACTATAAAGTATCTTCTAAAGAGGAGAGAAATGGTAGGTACAGCATATGTTGCTAGAAATGGTGAAATGACAGTTACATAATTCTGTCTTCTGGGTGAGGTACGTACTTTCAAACTCACACAAATGAGCAAAGATCTCTGTTCTACCTCTTACTAGCTGTAGGCTTAAATAGCTTAACCTCTTGGAGCCTCTGTTTCCTCATTTATAAAATAGGGACAAACAATCCCAATTTTTTTTTTTTTTTTTTGAGATGGAGTCTTACTCTGTCACCCAGGCTGGAGTGCAATGGCACGATCTTGGCTCATTGCAACCTCTGCTTCAGGGGTTCAAGTGATTCTCCTGCCTCAACCTCCTGAGTAGATGGGATTACAGGTGAGTGCCACCACGCCCAGCTAATTTTTGTATTTTTAGTAGAGATGGGGTTTCACCATGTTGGTCAGGCTGGTCTTGAACTCCTGACCTCGTGATCCGCCTGCCTCGGCCTCCCAAAGTGCTGGGATTACAGGCGTGAGCCACCACGCCTGGCCAAAATCATCCCAATCTTAGTAATGTTATGAAGATTATATAAGATCCCATATATAAAGGGCCTAGCACAGTGCTAGATTCACAGGAGATTCTCAGTGAGGATCATCACCCACCCGTACTCCCATTCCAGTGATCTAAAACCAGTTTAAACAATGAGGGAAGTAGAATTCAAGACAGTAGGAATCTAGATGGGTGCAAGATTCCAGGGTCTATTCCTAGCTCTGGGGTTGGAAATAACTATTTTTAGGGTCTCAATCAGGTTCCCTTCAAGTGGATTCCAAACTAGTGCTCTCCTGGGACAACAGTGGGTCATATGTATGGTGAGAACCCTGACTAAAAAGCAAACCTTAAGCCCCAGTGCCCATAGTGTCCATGATTTGTCACTCCTCATAGCTGAAGCATTATGGATTTTTATTAAAATGCAGATGTTTCCTAGGAGAGGCAAATGGCATACATATAAACTTTTTGGCCTGATTAGCCTTCATTTCCCTCTTTCTGTGAGTAGAGTCTATCTATGGCTCTGTGCTTTGAGCTCAAGTCATGCTCTGATATAGGGACCACCCTCCCCCACCCTTGGCCTTTTAAAATCCTACTCAACATTCCAGGTCTTGCCAGCATGGTGGCTCCCAACACTTTGGGAGGCGGAGGAGGGTTGATCACTTGAGGTCAGGAGTTTGAGACCAGTCTAGCCAACATGGTGAAACCCTGTCTCTACTAAAAATACAAAAATTAGGCTGGGTGTGGTGGCTCACGCCTGTAATCC
>NW_016108024.1:459889-462905 GCF_001604975.1 Cebus imitator
AAAAAAAAACATGAAAAATTAGAGGGCGTAGTGGTGCACGACTGTAATCCCAGCTACTCAGGAGGCTGAGGCAGGAGAATCGCTTGAACCGAGCAGAGGTTGCAGTGAGCCGAGATCGCACCACTGCACTCAGGCCTGGGCAACAGAGCGAGACTCTGCCTCAAAAAGAAAAAAAATTCCAGGCCCATCTTGAATACCACCTTCTCCAGAAACCCACTGTGATAGTTTAGCCAGATCTTGCCTTCCCTCCTCTGTCTCCACCCAGGGAGCCTCAAATCCTAGGCTCCTTTGATGAAACACAGGGAACATGAGGCTTCGTTATATGGAGACCTGCCTTGAACTCTAGCTTGTCCTTGACTTGGCCTACGATCTTACGCTAATAAATGCCTTGACCTCGTTGAGCCTCAGTTTTCGTGCAAAAAAAGCAGGCAATAATAAACCTTAGGGCAATAAGGGACGTGCTCTATTGGAGCAATGCCTGCTGACTGGTGAGGCCCTGTCATTTGCGAATTTGGCTGACTCCTCTCAAAATGCACCGCAAGCCCCTCAGGACGTCTACATCCTTCCACCCAGCTCCGCCAGCCCTCAGGTGCTTAATGACTGTGTTTGCAGGCATCTAGCGCAGCCACGCAGCCCGGAGCTGCATCTACTCCGGCCATGCAGTCTTTTACTTATCAGGAGGGTTAATGAGATGCAGGTTAGAAAGGTCTTGGCACTCGCCCGCCCGCTCGTGGAAGCCGAGTAGCTTGGAAACGACATTACGACTTCATGATTAGTACATTAGACGCGCAGGCCCTTAGCGGAGGCACAGCTTCCCGGTATCGCCAAGCGGGCCCTGAGGGCCGAGGCTGGGCACCCCTGCGCACCCTTGCTGAGAGCCCGGTCTCCCGAAAGACAGATTACCCCACCTTTCCTTCTCCTTGACCCGGAGCGCTTCCTGGGAAACAAACTCTCCCTTAACCTCAGCGGGGCTGGGGCCCCCAGTCTGGGATATACATGTCTGGACTCCCATGTCCGCATGCCCGAGGTGGGCGGAAGGGGGCGGTGGGTGCTGGGAAGGCATCAGTCTGATTGCAGCTCCGCTGAGTCTCGAGTACCTGAAAAGCCACGGCGGAGACCGGAGAGATCAGCCCAGCCGAGATATCGGGGGCGGGGCAGCCCGAGCCCAAACTGGCGGCTGGACCCGGCTCCAACTCGTCCCTCCCCAGTCCGGGACAGAGAGCCGGGAGGCGCTTGAACTGAGCTCGGGCTCCCGACTGGGCCTGGGCCCGGCTCCCACTGGTGTCACTGCACCTCCCTCCCTTCCTGGCCCGGCCCCCGGCCCAGACTTGGCCCGGGCCCGGCCCAGACCCGGCCCTCTGCGGCTCCTCTGGGCTCCAGGTTGGCGCAAACAAAGCCCTGATTGACTGCCCGGAGGGGCGGGCCTCGCTGCCTGGCCGCCTCCTCCCCTCCCCGGCCGCCAGGGATTTGCCGGGAAGGGAGGGGGCGGGGGAGACTCCCGGGGGTGCCCAGGACCGTGGGGGGCCAAGTCCTCGGGCTCGAGAAGATTGTGTCCACCCGCTGTCCGAGGCCCAGGCTGTCCCCTCAGGTCGTCGTCCTCAATTTCAAGGGGGGACATGTGAGCTCCTAAGGGCAGGGTGGGGTTCCTCGCGGGCCAGCTCTCGTCCTAGGGTCCCCGGGGCCACCTCAGTTGCAGGCTGCTTGTGAGGAAGGAGGGAATGGGAGCAGAGAACAGGAGGGCTCTTTCCAAGGCTCGGGGTTGATCGGTGTCGGTTCTAGAGCCTGCGGGGAAGAGAGGGCGGGAGAACAGGATAGTTTGTGCTCTCTTTTTTCCATTTAACTTTCCCTCTAACGGGCATCCGGACAAGAACAGGGTTCAGTAGTTTGGAAAGGGCGTTGTGGGAGGCAGTGACGCCTGGAGTAGGTAGGCGAGTAAAAGGAGGAGGAAGGGCTGGGGAGAAGAGCGAGGCTGTAGCGGCTGCCAGTTGAGGGAGGAAGAGGTGGGGGTGTGGAGGAGGGGGAGGAGAGAGAGATGACATGGGGAGAGGAGGAGGGGGGGTAGACGTGGGAGGAGGAGGAGAGGGCTCGAGGGACCGTCTGTCGCGGGACGGGCTGGCCAGCTGGGACGCGGAGCCTGGAGGAGGAGGCAGCGGCAGCAGCAGCCCTCGAAGCAGCAGCAGCTGCAGCAGCAGAAACAAGTACCAGTCACACAGCGGCTCCTCCCGCCCAAGCAGCCACAGTCCCCCGGCCGCGATGGCGCTGCAAAGCCAGGCGGGCGAGGAAGCAAAGGGGCCCTGGCAGGAGGCAGACCAGGAACGGCCGGAGCCGGTGGGTAGCCCAGAGCCGGAGCCTGAGCCGGAGCCTGAGCCCGTGCCGGTGCCCCCGCCCGATCCCCAGCCGGAGCCCCAGCCCTTACCCGATCCCGCACCCCTGCCGGAGCTGGAGTTTGAGTCCGAGCGGGTGCACGAACCCGAGCCCACGCCTACAGTAGAGACCCGCGGCACCGCGCGCGGTTTCCAGCCTCCCGAAGGTGGCTTCGGCTGGGTGGTGGTGTTCGCTGCCACCTGGTGCAACGGCTCCATCTTCGGCATCCATAACTCTGTCGGGATCCTCTACTCCATGCTGCTAGAGGAGGAAAAAGAAAAAAATCGCCAAGTGGAGTTCCAAGCAGGTGAGTGGCCCCGCACGCCTCACCTGGCATTTTGGGCAAGGGTGTACGCTCCCACTGCCACCGACCCCATACCTCCCTGTTCGAGGCTCCCCTCCAACGGGCGGCTCCGACTCCTCCCCTTGCTCCTTGCCCCCTTTTCATGGCTCTGCTAGGGTGCGGGTTGCGGGGCTCTGGGCAGCCTTGACTAGGGAGACTAGGTGCAAGGCGTCCTGGGGGTACGAACTGGGACATTCATTGATCTTCGGCAAGCAATGGACGTTTTTGCCCTTGGACAAATCTGGATGCACCTTTCGGGTTTGTTTAAGGTATTTTGCCCGTGTGTGCTGGGGAAAAATATTTGCAGGA
>NW_016108024.1:463775-467699 GCF_001604975.1 Cebus imitator
TCTGGCAAGGCTTGCTCCCTCTCGTGGCTCCTCAGATCAGCTCCACTCTTGCCACCAGCCCCGAGTTCACAACTCAGAATACGTGGATTTTTGTAGTGTTGCCCTGGGACTGAGGGGTTCCATCCTCTCACCAACCCCCACATATTTCTGCTGCCATTTGAGGGGACCTGGGAATTATTAAGTGAGCATAGAAACCTTGAATTCTATGTTCACCTGTGGATTCCCTGGGCCGTCTCCCACCTGTTTCAACTGAGGACTTGTGGTTTTAGTTTGCAGCTTTGCTGGGCTTCCCTGGCAGAAGGGGCTCTGGGGGATCTTGGTGCCTCAGACCTTGTGATCCATTGGCACAGCAGCAATGTGCAGGCCCCATTGAAGATAGTTCAAGTGTGCGTCAGTGGATGTCAAAGGAAGTCTCTCGACTACCCAGGCCCACTGTGATGCTGGAGCAGAGGGGGTCCCAGGACTGTGTAGAGCAATTTCTAGGGGGAAGGTGGCTGCCACACTTACCCCTGGGACCACCTTTTTCCCTGCTTTGATGCAGTTCAGGGGCTTTTGGGAAGGCAGGCAGTGTAGGGCCTCATGCTGTTGCCTAGGTTACCTCCAAGGGCACCTGCTAAGCATTGCCCTGTGGTTGAAGGCAGGCTGTTGGCCTTCAGGATCAGTGAGTAGCAAAGTCTGAGTGAAACTTGATGAGAAGCAGTAGAGGCTAGGCTGAAGCTAGGCCCTGGCATTTATGTGGTGTGACGAGGCCTAGAGCTGTGATCTTAAGAGTGTATAATAAAACTTGGAAAAACCACTATTTTACCAGGAAGAGGCTCACTGCTGGGGAACAGACTTCAAAGTAGGTGATCATAGTGGACTCAGGGGGAGGGCTGGCTGGGACTTTCCGGTCAAGACCTCACAGTGCAGCTAGAGGGTGGGGGTGGGGGTGCAGTGGGCTATGCAGAGGTGTGGCTAGTGTATACTCTGACACAGACCAGGTCCACTGAGGGGCTGAGGTCACTAGTTTAAATTATAGTGAGTATAGGTCAGGAAGAAACAGAAAGGAATTTGGTATGTCCCTAGGGTCTCAGAATACTTTGGCTTGGGTTCTTGCTGTGGTGTATCTTGAACTCACTGATGTTATTTTTGATACTAGAGGCTCTCAGGGACACCTCAGTTTTTATTTTGGAGAAGTCAGGAACACCCTAACACATTCTGGAGCTCCTAGAAAATCTCATCCTCAGTACTAACTTTCTTAAGCCCTTCAGCTTTCCCAAGCAACCATTCAGATCCTAAGATTGTGAATGTGTCTTTCCCTGCAGACAATTTCTGCCATTTACTCAAAATTTCCCAGCCACCTGTGCCACAGCCCTGGTGTCTCAAAAGGATAGAAGAAGCTAATAGAAGTTTGCTATCATTTTTATCAGCCAGTATTTGTCCAATAGCCATTCTGGGAGACACAGAACATACACCCTCACACTCAAGGAATTGGGTGCATTGTCCAATTTTATTAATGTCTGACATGACTTCCATCTCTAAAAGTCTATGAATTTAGTCTTTAGAGGCACCTTGCAACCCAAATTCTCTTTGACTAGGCCTAATATCTTCACAGACCTAAAGCTGTGTTGATTGGCTTCATGGGTTGAAGGTTCTGCAGATGATTGGGACTGTTGTGAGGAAGCCCTAAAGAAAGGTAGTTTTTTATACTTTATTTTAAGAGATGGGATCTTGCCCTGTTGCCCAGGCTGGAGTACAGTTGCAGTCATATTTCATTACACCCTCAAACCCCTGGGTCCAAGTGATCCTCCCACCTCGGCCTCTCAAGTAGCCAGAACTACAGGAATGTGCCACCACACCCAGCTACTTTTTGTTACATTTTTTAAAAAACTGACTCTTGCTATGTTGCCCAGGCTGGTCTCAAACTCCTGGCCTCCAGCAATCCCAGTGCCTCAGCCTCCCAAGTAGCTGAGAAGAAAGGTAGTTTTGATGTTTGAGGGACAGCTCCACATCAGAGTGCCTCTGGGTATGGAAAAAGCCATGGGAGTTAGAAGGGAAATGGGATTTAGGCATGGAGCATGCGATGTTCAGTTTTTGTGGACCCTTTGATGTATACAGTTCTGTGGTGTCACCAGCTGTATATCTTGTCCCCCCTCTTCACCTATTTTGAAGGAAAGCCAACTTTCCCTATGTCCTAGGCTTGGGTGGCTTGGCAGGCAAAAGGTTCCTGAGAGGGAGGCAAGTGATTGAAGTCTGGTTTAGTGAAAAAGTGAAAAGATCATGAGGGACATGAGCCTGTATTTCTCGCCAAGATTATGGGAAATTTGGGAGTTCTCCAACCCAGATCAAACAGCAGACAGGCAATTCTGTGGTAAGTAGAGGCTCAGCATAGCTTCCTGCGGTGGTAGGGGAGCCTTCTGGAAAAAAAAAAGGGAAAGAGAAGCAAGATTGCATTGGTTGTAGGCCCCAGCTCACTACTGGGATCCTAAGTGAATTGGAGCTGTAATAGGGTTAGGGTTGGGAGTTCAGAGGACAAGGCAGAACAAGCCAGAGTTGTTAACATTGGCTCTATACTTAAGTGTTTTTAAAAGTACTCCAGAGTAAAACTTGACTGCCAGTCCAGCACTGAGCCATAAAATATGGAAGGCATTTTTTATTAGGCAATTTATAAGCATGGCCCTTGTAAGCTCCCAAGTGGGGGGTCAAAGTCTGAGGCTGTCATCACCAGAGAAAGGGGCAATGGTCAGGAAGGTTCACTACTAGGCACAAGATAGTTCAGACTGATGGTCCACTCTGATGGAAACAGAATTTTCTAGGTATGAGGAAGAATGATACACTCTGCCTTTGAGTGAACCAAGAGTCCCAAGGATGGATGGGGCCAGGCAGGGTAGGCTGTCTTTCTCCTTCCCACCTTAGGGGTTATCATTGCTTAGTTCAGTGTCTCACTGGACTATAACACTAAATTTCTGACTTTGGAGCAAAGTATATTTTGAGCAAATCTGCCAATCTCTTGACTTCAGCTGAAGGCTCTTGACTACTGTCCAACAGAGCTAGATCAGGTTGGCTTAGCGCCTGCTGTGGCACTTCAAGCCACAGAGCCATTGGCCAGGCATCTCTCAGGTCATTCCCCTACCTCCTTCTCAACCAAACTGGGTCTTGAACTATGACCATGCCTCCAAATGCCCCAACCTCTTATTCTTATACTCAAAGGGATGAGAGTAAGAGTTTGGGGCATTTGTAGGCCAAGAAGGAGAATGGTTGTTTGAGCTGGGGTAGCTGGTTGAGGCTGGATGCCTGGCTTACTGTCCAGTGGTCTCAAATGCTCATTCTAAGTCTAAAAAGCAAGACCTAGGGCCAAATCTGGACACTACAAAGCTGACAATCTCAGTGATACCAGCTAGGCAGTAACTAGGAGTTAGACAATGTGTGCTCCTAATTTGTTCTGTGACTTTGAACAGGCACTTTACCTGTCTATATCTCAGTTTATCTATCTATAAAATGAGAGGGTTTGACTAAATGAACTTTCTAGTCCTACCATTCTGTCCTTCTAGAATTATGTGATATCTTATTCTTTACTATTATATGTCATACATTTTGACTCATTTCAGCAAATAAAAGTTTGGTAAGCTGCCTGAATGGCAGTGAGAATGGGTTGGAGAAGATTGGGAAAGCAAGGAAAAGCCATATAGACATGATTTGCCCACGTCATTTGTATTTAAAGATTATGGGGCTGCTCATGGGTATAGATTTGTTTAAAAATGACCCACTCCTTTTTACCCAGTATTTAAGGGCAACCTTGCATGTGGAGCTGCTTCTTCCAGAGTGTCCTGGTTGGTATAGAGCTGGGTCTCCAAGATAACGCCCTTGATTTGACCTGATGCAGGCAAGCAGGGTGGGTCTGGATGCTGCTTTTTTCCAGCATTTGAACCTGCTCCTCAAAAGTAT
>NW_016108024.1:467874-477109 GCF_001604975.1 Cebus imitator
TCGGCTCACCGCAACCTCCGCCTCCTGGGTTCAGGCAATTCTCCTGCCTCAGCCTCCCGAGTAGCTGGGACTACAGGTACGCGCCACCATGCCCAGCTAATTTTTTGTATTTTTTTTTTAGTAGAGACGGGGTTTCACCATGTTGACCAGGATGGTCTCGATCTCTTGACCTCGTGATCCACCCGCCTCAGCCTCCCAAAGTGCTGGGATTACAAGCACACTCTTATTTCTCAGAAATGTGTGCTCATTGTGATCTTGGTTTGCTGTTACTTCCAGCTAGTAAAGAAACCGATTCTTAAATGAGGTTCCCTTCAGAGGTCTTCAAATAGAGCATTTTGATAGCTGGCTCAGGGCTGCTGCCTGGATCCTGTTGTGGTGGGATTGGAGAGCGTTGCTACTGTTATCCTGGAGAAGGCCCCATTAGATGTCCACAATCCCTGGTCAACTTCAGCATCAGGGCTTAGTTGAGAGTGTGCCTACAGAAGTAGCAGGCACAGAGCTCTCTTTCCTTTTCCTTGGATGTCATTGGCAGTATTGCTTCCAGCCCATGAAGAGTAAAGAAGCAGCTGGACTGTCAACATTTGTAGAAGTACATAAAGGATGCCATCTCAACCTTTTGAGCAGACCAGTTTCCCAGGAAGATGCACTGCTTTTCCCACCGGCCTCATTTTATGGTTTTGTTGCATTTTGAAAAGAAAAAAACTATTTATTCTTTTCAGATTGTGTGAGCGATGCAGTGGGATCTCCTGTCTTGAAAAAAGTTGTCTCACCTAAGATTGAATGAATGAACCCTCAAGAAAAGGCTTTGTTCTACACACATACGCACGCATGCATTCGTGCACGCGCACACACACACACACACACACCCATGCCCTACACCCTAAGTCATAGATTATGAATATTCCATCTGAAAGAAGTAATTTCCCATCTGTTTATGGAATTAGAATTATGCATACCAGAGGCTTATGTAAAAATTATGCTGTACTAGTGCAAAGGAACCAGACTAAGAAACTTGCTAGGTGAGGGTAATGGAAAGAGTACAACCAGCCTGAGTTGTACCTCTTGAGCTGGACCCACTGGCAACTCCCCAACAGTGGGGCTGAGAAACTTTATTGCAAGTTTCTTTCTGCCTTAATCCTCCTGTATCTCTCCTAGTATTCAGAGATTACTGGGAAGAGGGTTTAGGTGATCCTAGCTCTCTCTGGCTTTAGGGGTGACATAATACTAAGCCTAGGGAGATTTCATCAACTGCCTGAAGTTGGGTGCTATGGTAGATAATGTAAAATCATTGACACCTCCTTGTGGGTGGGAAATGTGGCCTGTTTGGGTGGCTTAAGGGAACGCAGCCTCTTCACCCTGGGAGTCTCACCCTCTTTTATCCTCTGCTTAGCTCTGGTTTGTAGCATTGGTGGGAGAAGAAGGGATGAAATTGTCTGCCCCAATCACATATTTTCTCAGCTTCTCCTATTTTCACAGTGCATTTTTATCACGTTTGCTGTATGTGCCACCCCCTTTTTTCCCAGTATTGTTCTCTCTTTTCTTTTTCTTCCTATTGCTCAGTTAGAGGAACAATTGGGGTTTGGGATGTTGTATAGTCCCAACTCCTGCCAGAGTCACAGGCCCACTCTTACATACACTACAGAGGCCTCCCTTCCCCTTTTCCCCTTTCTTTCCTCTCTTAGTTTCTACTTTCTGGGTGAAGGGTGACTTTTGATGGAGCACTCAAGAGTGTGGAAGCCATTGCCTCTGGATTTTTGCATTAAGATAGCTGCTATGACACCCTTTTCCACTGCCCTAGTACCCCAGTTCAGGAGATAGTATTGTAGAAGGTCTCACTCAATAATATTCAATAAATGTCCTGGTCACTGGTTTTCCTTTCTTTTCAAATCCTGACTGTCATTGTCCCCCACCTCTTGGGCCAGCTGAACTTCCAGAGATTTCATATTGGTTTTTGGTAGCTTCAGCATTTCTGCTTCATTCTATTTTGAGCCCTCGCCATTTATTTTCTTGCCAAAACTGCTGCACAATTGGTTGTAGAGTGATCAGAGAAGGGAGAAGACAGACATTTAAGTCTGAACAAGAGTCAAAAGTGCCTTTAAGGAAGATTGCTCCAGCCCAGGAGGTTGAGGCTACAGTGAGCCATGATCACACCACTACACTCCATCCTGGGTGACAGAGCAAGACTGTCTCAAAAACAAAAGGAGAGAAAAAGAAAAAATATAAGCTGGGCACAGTGGCTCAAGCCTGTAATCCCAGCATTTGGGGAGGGTGAGGCAGGAGGATCACTTGACTCCAGGAGTTTGAGACGAACCTGGGCAACATCGGGAGATCCCATCTGTACAAAAAAAAATTTTTTAAACTAGCACTTGGCAAGAGCTCACAAACCTCCCTACAAGTCAAGGACTGAGTTTTTTTAGTAGGAGCTACTAGGGTTTGGGGGAGATGGTGGGGTGGAGTTAGGGTGTTACTTCCTCCTGAGGGTCTCTCACAGAGAGACCTGTTCTCCTGCAGGTAATGAAGAATAAGGAAAGGGATATTTAGGGTCAGGGCCAGGGGACATCCAGCATGGAAAGAGCCTTGCTCCTTTGTATTCAGCTCTGGAGTGGGCCAGTTTCCTTGTGTTCTAAACAGGATAGCCCTAGAGAACAGAGGCCACAGGATTGTGACCTTCACAAAGAAGGATTGCAAAAGCAGTTTTGATTAAGCATCTCAATGGCCACTAAGGGAGCTTTCATCTTTCATTAAGACCAGCTGGTAGGCAAATCAGAACAAAAATGTTTTGCTTTTTTGTTGTAAACAACAAAATAAAACCCTAAACCCTTCTTTAAGACTAAGACTTCAAATATGTTAGGACTCACCATATTGATTTTCAGTAATTTAAATGCCTTCTGAGCTGGAAGGCATTTTAGAGATTACTTAATCTTACTCCCTCTGGTTCCCATCTTAAAGGTGGAAAACTGAGACCTGGAAAGATGTGACTTTAATTAGCATTGTGGGTAGATGCTTGTAGTGGAGGTTGATTTGTCAGAGGACTCAGGAATGGGTATAAGAGGTGGGCTGCTGTCACACTAGGTGTTCCCCAACTCAATCACTGGCATTCTTCTCCCGTTTCTCTCTTCCTTAACTTTTCAAAGTCAATCCCCAGGCACTATTTTGTGGAAAGAGATGGAGAAAAAATTCAAAAGGTATGATGGTGAAAAGTCTCTTTCCCACTCCTGTCTTCCAGCCACCCTGTTTCCCTCCCTAAAGGCCACCAGTGTTATCTGGTGTGTCCTTTCAGAGGTTTTCTACATATGTGCAAGCAGTTCTGTGTGTGTGCACGTGTGTGTGTGTGTGTGTGTGTGTGTGTATGTGTGTATACCCTCCCCTTAACACTTTCAACTTTTATTATAGATTAAAAAGCACACAGGCCAGGTGTCCTGGCTCACACCTGTAATCCCAGCACTTTGAAACACCAAAGTGGCTGGATCACTTGAGGTCAGGAGTTCAAGACCAGCCTGGCCAATATGGTGAAACTCTGTCTCTACTAAAAATACAAAAATTAGCTGGGCATGGTGGTGTGCACCTGTAATCCCAGCTACTCGGGAAGCTGAGGCAGGAGAATTGCTTGAACCCAAGAGGCAGAGGTTACAGTGAGCCGAGATTGTGCCTTTGCACTCCAGCCTGGGCGACAGAGCGAGACTCTGTCTCAAAAAAAAAAAAAAAAGTACATGTGCATATTTGTTACATGAGTAAATTACATGACGCTGAGGCTTGGGGTCCTAATGACCCTATCACCCAGGCCATAAGCATAGTACCCAACAAGTGGTTCTTCAGCCCATGCACCCCACCCTCCCTCCCCTGTCTAGTGATCCCCAGTGTCGATTGTTCCCATCTTTATGATCATGTGTATTAAATATTTAGCTCCCACTTATAAGTTAGAACATTTGGTATGCCCTACTTTTGAAGTAGGTAGGTTACCATCTTCACCTACTTACTACAGATAATGTGGTTACCATGCACATTATCCTCCACCTTGCCTTTCATACTTCAAACTATATCTTGGTACATTAAGTTCATAAAGTCTTCATTCTTTTTTAATGACTGCATCATATTCCATTATATGGGCATATCGTAATTTATTTAATCAACACCTTACATTCAGACTGTTACTAATCTTTGACTATGGGGCTTTAGTGTCAAACAGTGCTGGATTCAGGTTACTTTCTACATGACTTGCCTTGACAATGTTTTTAAACTTCTTGGAGTCTGAGTTTTCTCATACATAAAATAAGTGTAATAATACCATCTGTCATTGCTAGTGTGGAGATTAAATGAGATGAGGCATGTAAAACATCTAGCATACAGCCTGGTATGTACTCCTTGTTCACTGTCAGTGCTCTCCCTGCTCACAAGCCCTCCCTATACCTTCTACCTCCAATTCAATTAATATACGTTCAATTCAAGTCAATAGATCTTTGTTATAAGTTAGGCTGGGCCTTGGATGCACTAGAGAAGGAAAAGGGTCCCTCAAGAAGTGTATGATTCCTTTGAGAAGACGTAACATACCAAACAACTACAGTTGTGCTAAGTAGTTTAAAAAAACACTGTGTATATTACATTGAATGCAATTTTCATGTGGTAATGCAGAAAAAGAGAGATGATGGTGAGGGCAGGAGGAATCAAGGCCCTGGTAGAGTTGGAATTTGAAATAGTGTTTAGCTAAGTAGAGAACTGGGCAGTGGCAGAGAGAATTGGACAGTTTGGTTGTTGCTTGGATTCAGGGTCTTTACCCTCTGGCAGCCTAGTGAGTCACTGTTCTCCATTAGGCCTTACCCAGCAGGTGGGGTGGAGGGGCAGGAGGAGAGGAATATACTGAGGATGTTTGCAGAGAAGGACACACGGAAGGGGAATGTTGGGCATTGGGCCACAGAATGAGGTGACTACAGATGGTTTGTGGCACACCCCACTTAGCCCACACCACCTGCTCTTCCATGTCAACCGCCCAAGCCCTTTTTTAAGAGGTCCAAGGAAAAGAAGAGCATAAGGAGCAGCAGTTCTCAGCCCCTCACTCTGTGTCCCAAACAGGTCCCCAGATCCTGTAAGCCTCAGGAGAGGGAAGAATATTGAATGATAATAATCCCCTCTGTGTGTGACATATTGTAGTTTACATCTTAGTTTACACTGATACTTGCAACAGAGGCACTTATGAAATAAAATACCCAGTTGAATCTTATCAAGTGCCAACATCTTTGGTCGAGTGCTATGCTGAGAGTTTCTGGAAAATGAAAAGTCAATGTGGTTTGTATTAGTTAGGGAAAAGTTCACTGCAGAGAAGGACTGTGTAGATATTCATATTAATACTTTACAGTTGCAGAAAATAGACAGCACACTGAGGGCAAGTGAGTGCCCTGAGGTAATACATTTAATATTTAGCAGATTGTGCCCATGTGTTTGAGGCTTCAGTGAGCTCTGATGGTGCCACTGCACCCTAGCCTGGACAACAGAGCAAGATCCCATCTCTAATATATATAGTTAGTGGATCTGGGACTACAACCCAGGTCTCCCAATTCTGTATTCTATGGGGGAAGAAATGTAATCTGGAATAAAATTTTTCCTAAACTTAGTAGCAAATTAAAGTTTAAGTGTATGGGTAAGAAGCAGTATAGTATGATGAAACAAAGAACTGAGAGTCTAAAAGTTTAGGGGCGTGGAAACGGGGCTCATGAAAGGAAGGATCTGGACATAAATAATTCCTGCTGGCTGGGATCAAGAAAGAGCACTGGACTAAGAGTCAGGAGACCTGGGTTCTGGTTCTGGCTCTGTTACTGGCTGTCTTTCTGACTCTGCCAAGTCCCTTCCCTTCCCCTTTCTGGATCTCAAATTTCTCCATTTATGCAATGAGAAAGTTGAACTTCCCAGAGACTTAGTGGCACTTAGAACCAATGCTATCTGTAAACCAAGGAGGCTTTGGGAACTTCCTGACAAGGGGCTGAGGGTGATGGAGAGTGGTGAGGTTGTGAGTGAAAGAGAACAACTTCTCTGATGAAAATGGAAAACAGATGCTCTCAAATTTGAGCAAAGCTAAGTTTTGGAAAGGGTATCTATCTCATAGTCTCCATCCTATATCCTTGGAGAATTCTATCCAAGAAAGGGGAAAAAGGAAGAGTGTGTGTGTGTGTGTGTGTGTGTGTGTATGTGCGTGGGTGTGTGCACACACGCATGTGTGCAAGTGAGCAAGCATCTCAATGCAAAGCTGAGATTTGGTGGGACAGATTGTGATATGCTGAGTCAATATCTTTGGAAATCTCTCTTTAATAATATCCACTTTAAGACCACTTTTCTAAGACATCTGTTTTACTTTTAGAAAGGCGTTTGTGTCTTATGGGTGAGATACTATTGAGAGTCCTCCTATCTTGGAGCCCACTTGAGTGAGCCACACTGTCTGGATTAATCCTGGTTCCACCATTCACTAGCTATATGTGTGGTAAAGCACTTAAACTCTCTGTGCCTCTATTTCCTCATTTGTAAAAGGAAGATAGCAAGAGTACTTACCATGTAAGGTTGTTAAATGAGTTGATATCTATATCTATATCTATATCTATATATGTATCTCTAGCTAGCTAGCTTAGAACAGTGTCTGGCATATGCAAAGTACTATGTAAATGTTTCCTATTCTTGTTATCTACCAAGTAGGCTACAGCTCATGCATCTATAGAGCTGGATCTCAGAGAGCAAATATTACCCCAAAGTGAGCCCAAAGGAGCTCAGTATTACCCAGTCGGAAATTTAGGGGGTTACAGCTTCTAACCCCTTAGGTACCTTCTGGGCTATTCTGATGTTGGCCACACCTTGGATCAGATTAAGACCTTTAGAGGTTCTAAATACTGTTTTACTGATTGTCAAATTCTGAAATAATTAAATCTATATTTTCCACATTTGGGGGTGGTCCCGCTTCACTGGTGCCCTAAGCTCATGTTCATCCATCTATTGGGTAATCCTGCACTGGCCACGCCAGCCTGTATTTTTCTCTTTATGCTCTGGAGGGAACCAATGACTATAAGGGGTCTACATGTTCACAAAGAACAGTTTTGAATCCAAGCAGCTCCATCCACAGCAGGGTGCCCTGTGTCCCAGCTTCTGAGAGCTTAACCTGCCAAGCCTCATGACCTCCTTGCTGGTTGGAACCTCCCATCCTGTTACTTGGAAGGATGGTTTATCTTCTGGGGCCAGGGGAAGAGAAGGACAAATGCCTGGAAGTCCAAATAAGGCCCCCTGCAGGAAGCTCTAAACATTAGCAAGTTAAACTTCTAGTGACAAGTTCAGATGACTGAGCATGGTCATGATACGGAACAGGAATGTGTGAGGCTCTTCTGCTTCTACATGATGAGGATATCAAGTCCCTCCCCTGAACCCTGACTTATTCAAGGAGTTCAGATCAGTGTTTCTGGAAAACCTGAAGTTATTATCAGTATCTTCACTACCCTACGCAGTTTGACCAGGTTCTAACCATCCAAATGGTGAACAGCACAGTTGTATGTTCCAAGAGCCAGTGTTTTTAGCCTTACTCTAGATATTTTGCCTATGGACAAACTAGCCAAAGCAAAGTTCCCTTAGATCCACGGGCCAAACAGCTGCAGGGACCTGGTGGCCTGGATAAGAGAGGTCAGCAGGACTCCAGACAGGTTTATTTGCTGCCTTGCCCAGGGATGTCGCCACTCACATTCCAGCGTGCCTTCCTCACATATATCTCAAACATGGAAGGCTCAGGTGAAACCGGTCAGACCAGATGTTGGGAGCCTGCAGCTTTTAGGAAGAGCAGACAGATAGATCGACAGGCAGCCAGAGGAGAGAATAGAGAGGGAAAAAACTATTTTTCCAATTCCTAATCCCAGGACCCCCACCCCCATCAAACACCTATGGGCTCCAGCGTAACACTTGCTCAAGAAGGCAATGGTTCATCTGTGTCCCATGAGTGGACCTGGTTATTATCTCCAGGTAAGACCACCAACCTAAAGGCTACTATTCAGGCCATGGCTCAACAGAGACTAACACTTGCCTTGAGGCTTTCTTTTTAAAAATGGAATCTGTTTTAGCACTAACGGAAAAGATGGCCTTGGAGTGGGAAGTCATAAAGGAGACCCCAAAGTTCAACTCTCCTTTGCCTCACTTTTCCACATGCTGTGTGGTATAGGGTAAGGCACAGGATCTGATAGCTAACAGACCAGTGTTAGAGTTCTGGATTCGCCATTTACCTGATCTGCAATCTTGACCAAGTCTGAGCCTCAGCATCATAAACCCTACCTCAGTCTTATGATGAGATTCAAATGAAAAGATGGACGTGAAAGCCCTCTGAAAACAGTTTTGAGCTTTTCATATGAATAATTATCATGGTTACCACATACATAAGTTTATCTGTAGACTTGCACATGTGCTCATGCATGTATAGCTGGATTAATATACCACCCATGATATACACATGTATAAGCAACCTCTTACATGTACAAAACTCTACACATATATCTGATCTTAAGCCTGAACTCATGACATAGACAATTAAAAGTGCATATACATACACATTTATCTACATGGATATCCTTTCTCCTTCTCTCACACACATACCCCCACACAGACAAATGTACATGTATCTATATATGTGTGTGTATGCATATGTGTGTATATCTACAGCATCATAGCTGTACAGGTGAGTGTACTATACCCTTTAGCTTCTTCTTAGACAATCCAGTTTTCTGGGGGTCTGACAAAGGCCCTGTTTGTAAATTCCTCCACTTGATTCTGATAATGTCCCTTTTTTCCTTGCTGAGGCTTCTTCTCTGCCTCCATCTTGTTTGCAGACTGGCACAGCTGCTGCAAAAATTCAAGCTGCGGTATGTGATATAAACATGTCTGGAGAACGTGGATCCTTGTCCAGTTGCTCTTTGAATAGCACTACGACTCTAGGCTGCACAGCATATTTATAGCCATGTTTGCAAAGAGCTGACAGCATTTTCAGACTTTTTCAAAACGTAGTTAATTTAGCCACAAAAATAGTCACTGGTCAACATGCCCCAAAGCTAAAAGAAATTAGGCAGCATGCCTAATGAAAATTAGTCACAGAGCCTAAATGAAGTTCAAGTTGAATCAGTCTCTCTCTCTCCCTCTCTCTCTGGCTTACTTGCTCTTGCTCTCACTCACTCTCACTCTTTCTTTTCTTTTTTCTTTTTCTTTTCTTTCTTCCTTTTTTTTTTTTTTTTTT
>NW_016108024.1:477240-509522 GCF_001604975.1 Cebus imitator
TGTATTTATTTATCTAGAGATGAGGTCTTGCTGGTCTCAAACTCCTAGACTCAAGCGATCCTCCTGCCTCAGCCTCCCAAAGTGTTGGAATTACAAGTGTCACCCACCACACCCAGCCTCATTCTTGTGTTTTCTCTCTCTCTCTTTTCCCTTCCTGCCCTCTCTTTGCCACTGCTTTTTATTCTAAGGATCTCTAAGCCTAGGGTGTGTGTGGTGGGAGAGTGGGGGTGATACCATGAAGTATTTTGCTTCAAAGAGGTCCTGGGGTCATTAGAGCCTAATGTTTTGGGGAGACAGGGAGGAAGGAGAGGAAAAGAAGAGAGAAAAGTTAGGGTATTGAGGATTATAAGCAAGAGGAACATAGCTGGGGAATTAAATGGGGTCAGACAAAAAGGAGAAGAGTTATGCCCACTTTGAGGCCAACTAGAATTTTGGTGACTGGATAACTTCTCAAACCGAATGGCAGAGTCCTTCAGCCTCCCCTCAGTCAATAGAATGTGGGCTAGAAAATTGTTTTGCTTATTTGCAAGATTGGAACAAAAAAGAATTCCTGGTGATAGAGTTGAAGAAGTAAGCATGGTTAGAGAGCAAGATGGTCTTTCAGGAAGAGAGAGGCCTGGGCTTCATGTAATGGGCTTATCCTAGGTGGCCCAGCCATGACCAGGATGAGGAGAGTTTTAGACAGGGTGTAGGGTTATCATATCATTTATTGTCCAAATGGGACAATTTTGAGGGTGAAAGAGTACACTATTAATATTTTTGCTGGAACCACAGGCATAAACTAGGATTGTCCCAGGAAAACCAAGATGTGCTTTCATTCTAAATTAAGAACACATTGCTCCAGCTTGCTGGGAAAGGGCAAACTATAAGGGCTCCTCACAAGATGTCTTGAAAAAAAAAGGTGTGTATGTTTTTTTTTGTTGTTTTGTTTTGTTTTTGGTGTGTGTGTGTGTGTGTGTGTGTGTGTGTGTGTGTGTGTGTGTGTTTGGGCAGTAGAGAGTAGGGCAGGGAGATTATTCAGCCTTTTCAGCCTTGGGACTGGAGATTGTTTACTCTGAATATGAATTCCTTATTTTTTTGCTGCTGTACATAAATATGTAATGGAGCTCTTAGCCAAGTGTGTTTATTTCCTGGTCAACAGGGAAGGGAATGAAAGGGAAGGGAAGGGAAGGGAAGGGGTGGGGAGGGGAGGGGGAGGAGAGGAGGAGGGGAGGAGGGGGAAGGGAAGTCAATTGTGTGTGGTTTTGTGTATTGTGTATATGTGTTTGTGTCAACGCTATGAAGGCATGTATGTATGTGAATGGCATTATAAGTATATCCAACTGTGTGTAACTATGGGCATGCATGTGGATATGGATGTGTGTAGATGTGAATATGGATGTGGTAAGGATAAATGAGGCTGTGTGTGTGTGTGTGTGTGTGCGCGTGCACACGTGCGTGTGCGTAAGTGCATGCACGAACATGGATAGGGTAGAGTCAGGTCTGACCCCTGGTTCACTGAATTGTGAGCTCTTTAACTTTCAAAGAGCAATCACATAGACCACCACTTCTCTTTACATGTGAGAGAAAGGCATGTGTAATGAGACCCACACACTTTTTTTTTTTTTTTTGAGATGGAGTCTCACTCTGTCACCCAGGTTGGAGTGCAATGGTGTGATCTCAGCTCACTGCAACATCTGCCTCCCGGGTCCAAGCGATTCTCCTGCCTCAGCCTCCCTAGTAGCTGGGATTACAGGCATCTTCTACCACACCTGGGTAATTTTTGTATTTTTAGTAGAGATGGGGTTTCACCATGTTGGCCAGGCTGGTCTTGAACTCCTGACCTCAGGTAATCCACCTGCCTCGGCCTCCCAAAGTGCTGGGATTGCAGACATGAGCCACTGTGCCCTTCTGAGACCTACATACTTTTACAATTTGCTTGGCAGTGATTGAGAGTATACTAGTGGCAGTCACAATAATCCTGGGGAACCAGCTGCTAATCCATGCATTGGAATAAAAGCCCAGTATTTATTTAAGGTTTCTGCAAACAATGGGTGCTTGGCAAGGTGGGGTGAAGGTGCAGCCTAAGAGTAAGCTTGAGGTGTCTATAGGCCTAGACTTGAGCAGAAGGAAAAGATTTGACAAATGACTGATCCACTAGGCCTGTCTTCCTGAAGGAACATGTTAAGCAGTGGAAACTTTTCAGGGCTTTGAATGTGTTCAACTCCCCACCTCACCAACACCACAACCTAAGGATGTGGTTGGCCTTGGAGACAAACCTTGATCTCTATTGGAGATCCACTAGAGGCCTTCACAGGATGCAGGCCAGACATAAGCTGAAAGTGTCCCAAGACTGGGCAATAAGAGACAGGAAAGCCTCCGCCTCACCCCCAGTCTCTGACCTTCCTGTACCTGCACTCATCACTTCAGGTTCTGGGGCAGGGAAAATGGCTAGAGATGTCCCAGGAGTGTCAGGGCTGGCTGTTGAAATGGGAATTTGTGCCCCCAGGAGAAGGGTGGGTGACTACCTCATTAGCGTTGGCCAGGGAATTGGTCATGCAAGTTAGGATAGCCCAGTGCTAATGAAGCTAAAACCCAAAACCACTGTTCATTTCTCATCTGAACAAATTCATCTTGCCTGAACCTCTGTTTAGGCTGTACTAATTTGTCTGACTAGTCACACAAAGGATGAGACAAAAGTGTGGGGTGCTGCAGCATAGCTCTGAGAAAACAGTCCAAGTCTCATGTCCTAGTGATATACCAGTTCAGATTCAGCCAATATTTACTGAGCATTTACTATATACCTAGCATGATGTTAGACTTTTACATGTATTAGTTCATTGAATCCTTACAATAGCCCTGTTAAGTAGGATTAGTCCCATTAAGACACTCCAAGAGGTGAAGTAGCTTGCTCAAAGTAAAACAGCTAGCAGTGGGGAGGTGAGAATTCAGCCTCAACTCTGCTTGACTAAAAGAAATTATTGAGCGCCTACTGCATGCTAGACATTATGCTAAAATTTTTCCGTGGATTATCTCACTTAGGCCTCAAAATAGATTTATGAGGGGATAGTCCTTTTTTTTTTTTTTTCCACACATTAAGAGTATTGAGGAACAGAAATGTTAAGTGACTCATCCAAGGTCGAGTACTAGTATTCCGAGTAGATCCAGGATTCAAATACAGACCTGTGATTCTCAAGCCCAGGGTCATCTCTTCCCTGCTCTTCTGTGGGTATCTGATTCGATATCTAGATTATTCCTAAGGCCCCTTCCAGCTTTGACATTCTGGAGGTCAGCAATTCTCAGGTAATCCTTCCCCATGAACTCAAGCAGCCTTGGGATTCTTGGCTGTAATCTCTCATTCTCTCCTCCCTACTAGGGTCTCTCCATGTGTGGTGCAGAAGAACAGTGGCCCCCAGTCAGCTCAGGCTGAGTTGGCCTGGGGCTCTGACTCAGCTGCCTCACTCCTGGCCCCAGGTCCCAGGTGAGGTACTTACTGTGATAGCATCCAGAAGGTGCTCTGGGCTCTAGGCCTGGGCCCTGTAACTCTCTCCCTCCTGTGAAAAACAGGAAATATCTCCTTAAATTGGCAATAAGAAATTCCTGCAAAAGGGGCCCAGGGAATACACCTCCATTTCTTGTGTGATTGTGCCCATGTTTGTGTGAATTCTTCTCTGAGTGCATGATGCAGCCAGGAGGAGTTGCAAACAGAGGCCAACCTTGATTCTGCATTGTCCACAGCCCTCCTGGATGGACTGAGGTGAATATTTCCTTCCCTGGCCATCCCATCATACCTTTTCCTCTTGGAAGCTGCTGATGGATTTTCTATCCTTTTCTGGATCTTGAGCAGAAGAGGAAGGTAGTTTGGCTAACAGAGTAATATTGGCCAGAGTCTGGTACCAGGTGTGTGTGTGTACATGTGTGTCTGGGGGCAGGGGCAGGAGGAGGTGGTGGTATTAGGCTGGCCCCAGCAGAGCACTGCTCAAGGTCTGGAATAAACTAAGTTGCTTGTGGAGGCAACATTGGAGGGAGAGGTGTATCCCTGGGAGAGCCCTGAGAAGCACTTAAAAAATTAATATGGGGGAGGGGCTGTGGTTCAGTTGCCAAAGATACTCCTTCTTCATCTTCCCTCATCCTCGTGCTGTCTGTATTCCCTCTCCATACTGCGTCCCTCTTCAATACTGGCTGTCCTGGCACCATATCCTGCTCCTGACTCCTCCACGCTTGTTATTTGTTACAGGGGAAGCAGCATGCCACAAGGAATCAGAAAACTTGGGTTCTACCACTATCTGCAAATTTTAACACTATCTCTCTCTCTAACTTTGGGAAAGGTGCTTTACTGCCCTGAACCTCAGTTCTCTCACTTGTAAAGATCAGCCTGTTTTTTTAAAGTTTGACACAGGGTTAAATGGGAAACATGTATGGAAAAAACATCTAGGAGATTTCTGTGTCTTGTTTTGAAGATCAAATGAGAGAATGACCTGGAAATACTTGGTGAGCCCTAAAGTACTGTTCAAAAAGGAGTTGTTATTGTTAATATTCCCTGCTGCCTGACTGCCCTTCCATATACACAGTAATGCAAATTTACCCAGCCTGGCTAATGTCCTGTCCGCCTCCACTGTTTGCTTTAAAGACGAGGTGATCATCTGCTTCTGTAATGTCTACGCCTATGGCAGAGAATCACAGGATTTTTATTGGGTCCTCTTTCCTCTTCCATGGACAAACTTACGTAGGCTTTTCTGCACAGAAAATCCTTCTCATCTCACCCACAGGAGCAGTGACAACCTCAAATCAATGCAAACAAGTAGGAGAGATCTATTTGGGAAGATGCAGCTTGTCTCAGGATATTATTATTAGCCCATTATTGCAGATAAAGAAACTGAAGCGCAGAGAAGTGAAGTGAAGGGCACATAGATAATAAGTGGCAAGTTCTAAGTTGTGTGTGTGTGAGTGTGTGTGTGTGTGTGTACGTGTGAGTGCACATGTGTGTATGCATTGAGGTGGGTAGGAAGTTTTTATGGAAGCATATGAGAGGCAAGGAATCTGGATTTGCTATTAAATAACCGTCAGTCTCCATGAATCAAATAAAACCAGGCAGCAAGCCTAATCAAAATTAGGCAATGGACCAAAAAGATACTGACTGTGCACTGCCTTTCTGCCTCCTTCTCTATTTGGTTGGTGTTCCTGCAAGAAGATTCATTTCATTTCACTATGTATAGCACATTTTGCTAAAAGCTATGATAGAAATGGGTCAAGGGGAGATAGAGAATGATGTCTCATGTCTGTATGTCTTATGTCTGTATGAACAGACATACATATACTCATGCCATACTTGAATCAAGGAAGACCATCACAGGTCTACCTTGATTATAAACCGCTATATCTCTCCTTATAAAGTATTATACTCAATTGTTAGCTCTTACTGTTAGAGCTAACAATTGAGTATAATACTTTATAAGGAGAGATATAGTGATGAGTAAGAGCTAACAATTGAGTAAGAGCTAGCAATTGAGTATAATGCTTTATAAAGAGAGATACAGTGATTCTAGCACCTAACACAATGCATTATACATAGTAAGTGCTTGATGAATGTATATTGAAATGAAATGAGAGACAGGAGTGGGAGAACATGGGCATGTTTGGGGAAAAGCATTGTGGGCAAGAAGGGCCAAATGGTTCATACTTCTCACTCCAGTCATGCTGGGCAAAGCCAGGATCCACCGCTGACTTCTCAGGCCTTATTTGCAAGGCTGCTTTAAAGCGGCTTTGTGTTTGGATTTGTTTTCTGACATCATTGTTCTTAGCAACCAAGGTCAGATTTTTAGCTTTCCCTTTGACTGCTAACCATGCCCCTCTGCCCAAGAAAGCCCACAGGAAGTCTCCAAACTTCACTTTGCTCCTAGATACTTGGCAAATGACTCTCCCACTTCCTTGCCCTGTCTACAGACTCTGACTTTAGTTGTGGGGGCCGAGATTTTTTTGTCCCCCCTTGCCCTGGGACCAATCAGGTTTCTGAACTCCAGGGTAGAGCCACACTCTCACTGATCCTCTGTCCAAGTCTAGAATTCCCAAAGCGTGGTCTGCCTCATCTGTACTCCAGGTGCAACTGAAAAGGATACATGTCTCACACATTGGTCCTATCCTTCCTGGGAAGCCTGGCCTCCCCACTCCCACTTTCCAGAACCAACCTAAGTCAATTATCTGCTTTAGGGCCCAGTGCAGTTGCTCACACGTGTAATCCTAGGACTTTGGGAGGCTCAGGCTTGAGCCTAGGAGTTTGAGACCAGCCTGGGCAACATGGCGAAACTCCATCTCTGCAAAAAATACAAAAAATAGCTGGGCATGGTGACACACGCCTGTAGTCCCACCTACTAAGGAGGCTGAGATGGGAAGATCTCTTGAGCCTGGGAAATCGAGGCTGCAGTGAGTAATGATGGTACCACTGCACTCTAGCCTGGGCGACAGAGTAAGACCCTGTTTCAAAAAAAACAACCAAACAAGTAAACCAAAATTCTCTGCTTTATTCCCCTTCATGAGAAAAGCTGTGAAGGTGAACAGATTCCTCCCTTGCTAGCCCACTGCCATCTTTGGATAGGTCAGGCAGATAGAATTCTGAGTTCCAGTAGATTCTGCCACATAATTATCCAGGGATCAATAATTTTTTCTTTTTTTGAGATGGAGTCTCTCTCTGTCACCCAGGCTGGAGTGCAGTGGCATGATCACAGATCACTGCAACCTCTGCCTCCCTGGTTCAAGCAATTCTCCTGCCTCAGCCTCTTGAGTAGCTGGGATTACAGGCATGTGCCACCACAGCCGGCTAATTTTTTTGTATTTTTAGTAGAGATAGGCCACCATTTGTTATGTATAAAATTTTTCTTTTGGTGCTGCAAAGAAAAATTAGTACTGGGACAAAAGATCTCTCAGCAAAGCAATTCTTTTTATTTTCTGCACAAAGATACTCTCACTAGCAATCTTGCCATGAGAGTACAACAAACAAAGGAAAGCAGACATATTTATTTCTTACACATTTGGGGTTGTCCTTACTGCTGTGTCTGATCTCCATTGGCTGGAGCTAGACCTCACAATTTAAACTACAACCCGATTGGCTAATAACTTGAAACTTTTCTAAACAGGTAAAAGCAATGGAGAGAAGAAAAAAAAAAAGTCCAAATAAGGAAGGGGCATAGGCTGTGAGCTGGGACATGCCTGTGACCACGTTTAGCAGAATGTACTATGTGCCTGTAAGCATGTCTAACAGCTACATAGTATAGGGCTTCTATCAAAAAAGCAAGAAGGTTTTTGAAGAAAGTGTTTAAAACAAACTATTATTTCTAACACTTATGAATTTTTCTTAAACAAGAAAGAAAACTTTGAAGAGGAACTTTTCTACTACCCACACAGGGTTTTACCATATTGGCCAGGCTGGTATCGAACTCCTGATGTTGTGGTCTGCCTGCCTCGGCCTTCCAAAGTGCTGTGATTATAGGCATGAGCCACAGCACCCAGATCCAGGGATCAATAATTTAAGTTTACCTACCTCTTATGCAAAGACCAGAGTACTGATGAGGTAAACTTGCAGCAGAAGAAAATTAAGCCAAAAGAAATAACTTCTCAACTTAGGATTCTAAGGCACTGTGACAGATACAGTTCTCTCTAAGCCTTTTAGTTCAGCCTCCTGCCTCCAGTCACACCAGAGAGATGAAGGTCTCTATTTTCTTATTGTGGGAAGTTCAAATTTTGGCCTAAAGCCTGGTCGAAGATGAGGATGACAGAATGACAGAGTTACTTGTTTGCAACAGAGAATGCATTCGTCCCCACCCTGTCCTGCCCCAACATGTAATTGAATATCTTTTCTTTTGCCACCCCTCAATAGGCTTTTGCCCTTCTCTTTCTAAATAAGGTTATTAAGTTATTGACTTATTCAAATAAAAGGTTGTCCAATATTCAAGAGACATTAAGTACGTTTTTTGGGTCTGAACACATGGTCAATTTCAATCTTTGTGAGTTTTCACAGAGGCCCACTAACTCCCTGTGTGAAAAAAGTACCCAGAGCTAAGTCATATGAAGGGAGTCACATGATAAAAAGCTTTCTGGGGGCCAGATGTAGTGGCTCACGCCTATAATCCCAATACTTTGGGAGGCTGAGGTGGGAGGATCACTTGAGTCCAGGAGTTCAAGACTAGCCTGGGCAACACAGTGAGACCCTGTCTTTATAAAAATAATTTAAAAAGCAGTCAGGCATGGTGGCTTGCACACTGTAGTCCTAGCTACTCAGGAGGCTAAGATGGGAGGATCACTTGAGCCCAGGAATTCAAGGCTGTAGTGAGCTATGAATGCACCACTGCACTCCAGCCTGGGCAACAGAGTGAGAACCTATCATATATATATATATATATATATATATATATATATATATATTTAAAGGCCAAGCACAGTGGCTCATGCCTGCAATCCTTGCACTTTGGGAAGCTAGGTGGGTGGATCTCTTGAGGCCAGAAGTTCAAGAACAGCCTAACCAACATGGCAAAACCCCATCTCTACTAAAAATACAAAAATTAGCCAGGCATGATGGAGCATGCCTGTAATTCCAGCTACTCAGGAGGCTGAGGTGGGAGAATCACTTGAACCTGGGAGGCAGAGGTTGCAGTGAGCTGAGATTGTGTTACTGCACTCCAGCCTGGGTGACAACGCGAGATTCTGTCTCAAAAAAAAAAAAGAAAAAGAAAAAAACTTTTGGACAGTGACAGTGACATTGATATGATAAAGTACTTGGTTCAAACCTGCCATACAGAAGGTCAGGACTAGAAAGTTCTCAGCAGTCATCCACTCCAACGGTTCCCAACCCTAGCTGACTATCAAAATCATCTAAGGAATATGTTGAACATAAGCTCCCCTGGGGCTCCTGAAACCTACTGAATCAGAATTTCTGAGGTAGGGCTCCAAAGTCAGTATTTTAAACAATCTCATCAGGTGATTCTGATAATAGGACAGGTTTGGGAACTATTTGTCTGGTTGAATCCTTTGGATTTTTGCTGTTGTTTGTTTTTTAGATTATGAGGGGCAGGAGCCTACAGCAAAGTGGCCAGATGGGAAAGTAAGGGCAGAGCACGTCTGCCCTGCTTCTCATCATCTCCCCTTTGCATAGAACACCTATATTACATTCTCTCACCCTTTCTGATCAGTTGCTTGTCCTTTCACATCTCTAGAACTGTGAGTAGTTTGATGGCAGGACCATGTCAGATCCATCTCTGTGGACTACAAGTCCTTGAGCTTGATTCTTAAAACCAGGCTTCCAACTTTCTAGGCAGGTATACATTCTTAGACCCTATGCCTCTGTTTCCAGGGATCAGGGTTGGGGCAGGAGTCATAGTGTCCCTCTTCCTTCAAAAACCAAGGCAGGCTACAAAGTTGAAGTATGCGTGCTGACAAAGATCTGTCCAGAGTTGTGTGGGAGCTGGGAGACCAGTTCTTGTGCCGAGGCAGCTGGAATGTCTAGTGTCAGCAGGTTACCTGAAGCTTGGGCTGGGGCTCAGTGTTGATCTCAGGGGAATTTTGGCATCATTCCCATTACTATCTCTGGCAGCAGCCTTATGTGCAAGGATAATGACATGCTTTAAAAAATGCCTCAAATATCAGTTACCCAGCATTGAGACAGCCCCTGGGAGTTGTTCCTTCATGCCCACATCTTTAGCTGTGCTTCTCACTCTCATAGCACTATGTTTCACCCTGCCTAAGTGTGCAGGGCTGTCTGGAGCCTTGGTCTTCTGTTCTTGGAGCCAGGATCAGAAGTAGAATAAAAAGATGGCTGTGGGAGGCAAGGCAGGACTAACTGTTTGGTAGCTTGTATCTTTGCGCGTTGAGATGAGCTCGTGCCAAACTGGGAAGGGAAGTATGAAAGAAGCACTGACTGTCATTAGAACTGGGTTCTAGCCTTACCACTGCCATGTTCATTTGCTGTGTGACTGTGGACTAGGCTCTTACTCCTTTAAGCCTCCATTTCCCCACCTGTGCAATGAGTAGATTGGACTCACAGCCTTTCTTTCTAATTGAGTGATGCTAATTTAAGAGCCAAGCTGGAGGGTCAGGGGTGAGTACCTAATGAGTGATGCTCATTCCCTGCCCTCATTCATTGCATATCTTGAGTCCACTCTTGGAAAAGATAGTTTTTAGCCCCAAAGGCTCAAGATATAACCTCCAAAGCAATTTGCATGATGTATTTGCACCCTGCTGTGCTGGCTTTGTGCTGACAATGTCTCAACATAGCCTGGCTCCACTGCACTCTGGATATGTCAACTTCTCAAAGGCAGCCAGACTGCATTTCCCACTGGATGTGGATGCGTATGTAACTAACTCTGCTTTTCAGGATCTCCTCCCTGGTCCTCCCTTGTTCAGCTCTGCAACATCTGTGGGGCTTCTCAGTGCATTGACTCCTTCAGCCACACATTCCTCTAACTAGGGGTGATTTGCTGGCATTGGTACAGGTTGTGGTTTCTCTGACTGGAAAGGCCTTGATTCATCCTGGTTGTAAGGAACTCTTTTAAGTTTGGCAGCTGTTTTACTCTGGGAATTTCTCCTCTGTCTAACCCTTCTCCCCTCAACAACCTTCCTTCCCTTCTTCCCTCCCCCTTCCCTCAAAATCCCCTAGGGATAATGGGATGATTTTTGTCTTGAAACAGGGCACTATAGACTACCAGGAAGGTTCATCCTTCCTCCACTACTAGTGACAGCAACAAGGCTAGCTTGGGGAATTTTAACATCGCTCAAAGTCATGACTTATAAATAGATAATTTAAACAAAATTCATGCAGTTGCTATGCTAGCAAGCATCAAGAGAAGTCCTTTAGTCACCTCCTTCCAACCAGATTGCTTTCCCTAAGCTCTTTCTATTGAGAAATTATGGACCCTCCACCCCCATTATATGCCCCAGGGCCTAGCACAAGGGCTGACTGACACATAATAGATCCTCAATAAATATTTGTTGAATGAATAACGTCTGAACAGATGAAGACTAAACATACCTAAAAGCTAAAGGAAATAATGCTAGCTGAGTCAGGAGACCTGGATCAGCCATTAATCTATGTTTTATCCTTGAGCATGTCATTTCCTGTCTTTGGGTCTAAGCCTCCTCCTCTGTAGAATTTTGCACTGAACTCAGTGATCCCTTTGGCGTCTTCCATTTCTGGCAGTTCATAATTCTGTGATCTGTACTCTTGTACCAAATACCACTTGCTGCCACAACCCCCACCCCACCCTGGCCCACCCAAAGAAGTAAAATAAACTTCCATCTAGTCATCAGATAGTATTGGGATCATGCTGATAGGGAAAAGAATGTAACTCAGGGTTTTGGACCAAGCCACTTTCAGAGAAGCCACTGCTTCCCATTATGCCAATGGGGATTGCTGATTGGGTCTCACTCCTTTGACTTAAAGGCACAACGTTGAAGGTCCTCCTCTCCTTGCCTCCTCTGCCCTGTCTCTAATGTCCTATGAGAAGTATGTTGAGCAAACAATGTCCCCTGGGCTTTGGTAGTGGTTGGAGTCAGTAGGCTCTTGGAGATCTGGGAGTCCTGGTCATTGCGAACCAAGTTCTTGTCCACTGTTATAAGCACATAGGTCTTGACTTTAAAAGTCTAGTGCAGCCCAACCTGCCTGGGATTAAAGGGAACTAGGCAGAATACCAGAAAAGATAGAATCTCTTGTAATTGGCCTTTCGCTTCTTGTCCCTCTGAATTCAGTTTCCATGGGGCTTTGTGGGTAAAGCATATGAACTTTAAATACTTCTTAAAAAAAAACTTAAAATGACATTTAAGAGACCTCTAATCTTGGAAGTCTATTATTCTCTGATTCAAAATATGTAACTAGTAGGCTGGGTGCAGTGGCTCATGCCTATAATCCCAGCACTTTGGGAGGCCAAGGCAGGTGGATCATGAGGTCAGAAGTTTGAAACCAGCCTGGCTAACATGGTGAAACCCCGTCTCTACTAAAAATACAAAAGTTAGCTTGCATGGTGGCGCATGCCACCATGTAGTCCTAGCTACTTGGGAGGTTGAGGCAGGATAATTGCTCCAACCCAGGAGGCAGAGGTTGTGGTGAGCTGAGATCGCGCCACTGCACTCCAGCCTGGGCAACAGAGTGAGAATCCGTCTAAAAAAAAAAAAAAAAAAAAAAAGTAACCAGTACAAAGGTGGTTTGTTTTGTGTGTGTTGTTTTACTGTGATGAGTCAGGCTGAAGCTGGGGTTGGGCAGTGACTATGTGAGTATGTGGTGAATTTCAGAGAGGAAGTGCTGTTTGAGGAAAGGCAAAGCATATTTATCAGACAAAGAATGTATGCAGACTAAAACGTGTGTTCCACAATTTGAGAAGCTGGTCACTCATACCTCCCTCCCTCTTTGACACATACAGTTACGCATCATGATCAAACATCAGATTTAAGCTAGATAATCTTTGAGGTTTGTTGCAGTTCTGATGTTTTTTCTCTGTGTGAGATTATTCAGACTTGCAAGTGCACTTTTCCAGTGAATTCCCCACGGTTACTTTCAATGTTTTATTCCAGGCAAGGAAGAAATGACTGTAAAGTGGCTAAACCTCAGTAGGCTTGGCCATAAATAAATATGAAAATTAATAGTTAGTGATGGGCCATGAACCATGAAGTAGGGAGAACCCTTTGAATCCTCAGAGCCCAGTAGCTCAAAAGTAGATCAAGAAGGAAGTGTGTACATGAGGGAAAATTGCTTATAGTGATGTGCCTATTTGCATTGAAATGTCATCCCCTGGAGGTCTCCCCACCTATCATGGGACAAATGTCTTATAGGAGAATGTGACAGTAAATGTGTCATACTGATCAAATGTTTTGGCATGCTTGAGTTTTCCTGGAGTTATAAATAGGAGGGAATGAGCCTGGATTTAAATACGTCATGTTGTCAGAAAGAGAAGGGATGTGCTACTGTTAGTAAGGGGCTTAGAGGTTCCTACAGTTAAGCAAAGAGCCAAAGGAGGCACTCTATTTCGAGAGGGGAAAAGTTCAGTGACCCTGTCCACTGTCAGAGCACAATATGAGCTAAGTAACTAGCAGTAGGTTGGTCCTTGACCCCTTTGGATCATAGTGAAATGATGACAATAGAGTTGGCAAGCCCTCAAGGTGCCCTCCAGACTGGACATGCATTAAGGCTAGGTTAGCCAGTTTCCACCATCCTTCCAACTGCCAATGTACTCTCCTCCCTGGAGGATTACCAGCACACTCTGAGCAGGGTGGATTTGAGAAGTGGCCTGGAGGATGGCAGGCCTTCCCTCTCATCCTGCTGGGAATAGTCTTGTTCATTCCCATTCTAGGAAAGAGAAGCATAGAGATGCCCACAGCTCAGGTACCATATTGAATCAGAGAGTAAGCAATGAGCAACACACAAGGGTGAAGGCCTAGAGCATATGGGGACCTCAAAGTTATCTAGTAAAATGTTTTTCAAAATGTCCATTATAACCTATGAAATTAATTTAGAGGGTCACAATAATCATTTTTAAAATAATATGCATTAGAAAATTTCAGAGTTTGTCATGCAGAGTAGGGATAATTCATTTTGTGAAATTTGCTTGAGGCAAATATAAAGATTATACATAGTTTTAAACATATATCGGTTATATATGTGTACATTTTACATCATGACACATGTGACATATACATATACATTATTGCATATATAACTATACACAGATATATAAATATACACAGGTCTTCCTTCACTAATGGTCACTGACATAGTTTCAAGTGTCCTCAGTCTACAGTTCACTCTCCTCTGGACACAGTCAAGTTGGTTCTAAAGTATGAGACCCCAGAACCTCAGCAGCCCTTCAAGATATAGTCTGCTCAAAGCAGAGGAAAACATGACTATCTTCTCATTTGTTCTGACCAAGTACATTTTGAACTCAGTTCAAGATTTCCAATAAGGTAGAATCCCACAACTTGATACTTATTGAACTTACAGTTGCCCAAAACCCCTAGGTATCTCTCACACATGTCACTGCTAAGCCCTAGCTCCCTTATCCTACTGCTGTGCAGGTTGCTTTTTTTTTTTTTTTTTGAGACAAGGTCTTGTTCTGTTGCCCAGGCTGGAGTGCAGTGGTGCGATCTTGGTTCACTGCAACCTCTGCATCCTAGGTTTAAGGAATTATCCTGCCTCACCTTCCCGAGTAGCTGGGATTACAGGTGCCACACCTGGCTAATTTGTGTATTTTTGGTAGATATGGGGTTTCACCATGTTGGCCAGGCTGGTCTTGAATTCCTGACCTCAAGTGATCCACCAACCTTAGCCTCCCAAAATTCTGGGATTACAGGTGTGAGCCACCACACCTGGCCACAGGTTGCTTTTTAATCCTAGTACAGAAATTGTCATTTATCTCTGTTAGAGTTTGCCTTTCACATTGACTCACCTTTTTAAAATCCATTTATACATCCCATCCATGACCACCTCTATGCATATTTAAATCTGGTTTCATTGGCTCAAAGAGAGCTGCATTTAAACCCCATGTAGCTTTCTCTCAGCAGGTCATATTTATTTTTTTCAGATTATTCCTCTAAAAAAACTGTTATTTTTTTCTATTTATTTATTTAGAAATAGGGTCTCACTATGTTTCCCAGCTTGGAGTGCAGTGGCTATTCATAGGCACAATCCCACTACTGATAAGCATAGGAGTTTTGACCTGCTCCATTTCCGACCTGGGCAGGTTCACCTTACCTTAGGCAACCCAGTGGTTCCCTGCTCCTGGGAGTTCACCATAACGATGCCAAACTTAGTGCAGACACCCAATCAGCATCAAGTGATCTTCTTGTGCCTACCAAGTAACTGGGACCATAGCCATGTGCCACTGTGCCTGGCTTTTAACTATTTTTTAATTGATACATCGTAAGTGTACATATTTATGGGGTACATGTGATATTTTGATATATGCATAAAATGTGTAATGATCAAATCAGGGTAATTAGGTATCCATCACCTCAAACATTTTTCATTTCTTCCTGTTGGGCACAGGAAGAAATGATAAATTTATTAAATTTATTTAGATTTATTGCTCATCTATTATTTGTCTGACTACCACGATGCCCCCATTCTAGCCAAGCCAGTGTCCTCACTATTTTCTTCCCTGTACCCAAGACATAAGTCTGCCCCTGGGCTTTTGACTACACTAAGCCTTCACTTATGATATTCTCTTTGTCATAATCTGTTTTTCGTGGCCCAACTTAAGTCATTATATCCTCCATGATTCTTTATTTAGTAGCTCTAGATCATATAGATCTAGCCTCTGAATTTGTAAATTTCAACTGCATTTCTTGTGTATTGCTTTACACTTAATTTTGTATACATATATATATTCTTATCAAAAATATATAAATGTCTTATACGCATTGTAGGTACATGGCTGAGTCACACAAGTGGGCACTATAAAGCCAGAATGCCTGGGTTCAAATTCAGATGTACAGTTCCATAATTTACTAGTTGTGTGTCCTTGTGCAAATTAATCTCTGTGTGTCTAAGTTTCTCCAAAATCAGGATAACAATAGTATGTGTTGCATAGGTTTGCTTGGCGTTTAAGTGAATTGATATATCTGAAGTACTTGAAACAGTGCCTGACACACATAAACACTCAATAAATATTAACTATACTTATGATTATATACTATATGCTTTCATATATTTTGTCTCAGTGGAAGTTCAAGCAGGGATTGTCATCCCTGTTTTATGGATGAGTAACTAAAGTTTGAGAGGTTAAGTGACTTGTGTAAGATTACACAAGTGAGCTATCTTAGGGTTATTAGGGAATTAACTATAAAGTAGAAAATACTAAAGGCTATAAGAGAGGAAAGCAAAAGACCCCTAGGAATTTAGAAGCTCTTCTGACTGGGGAGCGTGGGGAAGGCTTGCTGATATTGATGAAGAAGCAATGAAGAAGGGGCAGGATAGGGTCAGCCTTGTTAAATGTCCATCCAGCCATTTTAGGCAGAGAGGGCCCAAGTGGAGTAAGGGGTAGTGGAGGAGGTGGGGTGTGGTTCCTCCTGCATTTTGCTCCTGGTATAGAGGACATGATCAGAGGCAGGAGGAGAAAAGAGCTGAAGAGGAGACATCTGGGCATGGCAGCCATGTGGGGAGCAGTCAATGGTAGTTCTGTGGTATGCGCAGGAAAATAGTGTGTGAAAGACAGGGGAAAGCCTATAGTGGCAAGACAAGGCTTTGGACCTGTGTGCCAAAATAGCTATTCCCCAAATCCATGAATATTTGGCTACTGCTGTGGGCCCTTAAAATCCTTGATTGATTAGCTTTGGCAACTTTATCAGATGTACCAGCTGACCTCTTTGAATGGCACCCACTGTTCACTCAGTTGTCTTAGGCCGTGGGGAACTAAAGAGAAGGAAGAAGCAAGGTCTCTTTCCCAAGGAAGTCCCAGTCTAGGTAATTGACTATAGTTGATTATGTGTGAGTTATGGTTGTTGCATGGTGAAATTGTTATTTCACGGATTGGATTCTGTAATTCATAAGTAGGGCTATTGAGGAGAGACAAGAAGTAGATAAAGAAACTGCCAGATGGCAGGAAGGCACTGGCTGGGGAAAAGAAAGTGCAGAGAAGGGAGGTTAAGTTAGTTTGGACGTAAGGGAAGACATTTTGCTTCCTTCCCAAATGGGCAGCTAGCCATCCTTAGAGTCCAGTGTGTGAGCCAAGATTCTCGGCCAAGCCCAAGCTTGGAAAATGGTGAATTGAAACAGGAGTCACCATGTACCTTTCTACTTTAGCTCCCTGGGCTTTCATCTGCCCAGGGGAGATAAAAAGAATGAATAAGAGGGCAGTTGAGGTGATTTCAACTCCTTGGCATGCTGCTGCAGACACACTTGAGCTGTCATTATTATGGGATGGGAAAACTGGATGTGAAATTAAGATCATTATCACTGTACTATGACAACAACTACTACTACCACTACTACTACTAATAATAAACACATGTGATGCTGCTAGCATTCTAAAGAGCCTACCTTTGGGCATTGCCCCTGCCTCATGGGCTCAAATTTGAGTAGAACCTGAAGACTGTTTCCAGGACTTTCAATCTGGGATCTGCCTAGGCAATTCCTTAGAACCAGCCCTTCCCAGTGAGCTGGGTTAGAAGTGCTCTTTCACACCCCCTTGTAAACCAAGCATTGCCTGTGCAAAGCCACCAGGTCCCTTCTGCCTGGTAAATTTCTAGAATGTCAAAGTATTTGGAAGGACCCTTAGAAGTCATCAAGTCTGACTCTGTTATTATACTGATAGAGACATGAGGGTTCAGAGAGAAACAGGGACTTGACTAGGGTCACACAGTAATGCAGTGGCAGAAATGGCCCTAATCTAGGTCTCCTAGCTGATAGGCCAGTGTGCACTTTCCACAGTATCCATCTCTCTCTACTTCCTACCCCTCTATCTCCACCAATTTCAGTCACTTGAGTTGTTACTGGTAGTTCTCAGCCCCAGTAGCCCATCAAAATCCTCTGGGAGCTTAAAAAAATGCTGATGTCCTGGCCCTACCCCTGACCAACCGAATTATTGTCTCTGAGGGATGGAGTGATATTTTTAAAAGCTCCCTAGGTGATTCTAATGTACAGTCAAGATCAAGGATCACTGCTCAGGAGAAAATGAGCCTCATGTCTATGAGGAGACATGAGGGACAGACTCCCAATGAAGCAGACTTCCCAGCCTCCGTTGACTCTGGGCCACTCTGTACCTCGTAGGTCCCCAAACCCTGGTATGTGGAGGATGTAGGAGTCTGAAACTATGAATTTCAGGGTCATCAATGCTGCCCTTGAGCCCCATTGACCTTCTTGTCATTGCTTTTCCCCACATGCTAGCTCACAAGTATTTTATTTCCAGCCTTTTTACTTTTTCTTTACCCACCACAAAGGCCACTGATGAGACTGCCTGCCTCCAGTAAGAATCCCATAAACAATTTGCCCCAGCTTCTGACTTTTCTGGGAGGCACACACACAAGGAATGCCTCTTCTTTGGCTCCCCGCAAGGGGCTTGTACTGAGTATCTAGAACCACCCTCCAGCCCCCACTCCATCTGCTTGCCATTCCCATGCAGAGCTTGATTCCTAAGCACCAGACTTTGAGGGGCATCCAGCACAAAGCAGGGAGAAGGGAGGCACTGGGCACTGGGACCCCTAATGCTGTTCCGCATTTTGCCTCTTGTCTTGTTGGCTACAGGCCCATAGTTATGTATAAACTTGACATGCCCAGGGATGAGTAAGTATAGATGTGTATCTTTTTCCACACCACCAAGTGGTCTTTCTTTTCTCAGAAAATAAGATTTGCTGAAATATTCCACAAAACAAAACATTGGTGATACTAAGGAAACAAAACATCCTCTTCAACACATTACATAAACCTGTCCTCAAATAATCAGGCTAGAAGGGATTATCAATAATGTTTGGCAATATATAGCCACTTTTTAAAGTGGCCTCCGCCAACTCTAGATTTACTGCAGCATAATTAACAATTAAAATAGTATATATTTAAGTAACACAATGTGATGATTTTGTATACATATACAGTGTGAAATTTACCACAACCAAGTTAATTAACACATCCATCACCTCACATAGTTACTATTGTTTTGGTGTGGTGTGATCACATAAGATTTACACTTTTTTTTTTTTTTTTGAGACGAAGTTTCACTCTTGTTGCCCAGGCTGGAGTGCAATGGCATGATCTTGGCTCACCACAACCTCCACCTCTTGGGTTCAAGCTATTCTCCTTCCTCAGTCTCCCGAGTAGCTGGGATTACAGGCATGGTGCCACCATGCCTGGCTGATTTTGTATTTTTTGTAGAGACGGGGTTTCTCCACATTGGTCAGGCTGGTCTCAAACTCCCAACCTCAGGTAATCCACCCATCTCAGCTTCCAATGTGCTGGGATTACAGGTGTGAGCCACTGTGCCCGACAGGATTTATACTTTTAACAAATTTCAAGTACACAATACAGTACTATTAACTACAGTGACCATGTTGTACATTAGATCTCCATAACTTGTTTTAATAACTGAAATTTTGTACCCTTTATCCAATATTTCCCTATTCCCCACAACGACCAGCCTTTAGTAACCACCATTCTAAACTCTGCTTCTATGAGTTCAACTTTTTTAGAGTTCACACATAAGTGAGATAATACAGTATTTGTGGTCTTTTGATGCCCTCCCTTGGTAAGATTTCTAATCTTCCCTCTACCTCCTTCCGTCTATGACTCAGTGTTCAGGAATTTGCTTGTTAAGTCTCCTGGATTGGTGTTCTGTGGGCCTTAAAATGTAAAATCAAAGCTAGAGCAATAAAGAAATCCCTTTGGGCCAGTGTGGTGAAAGAATAACTTATTCTGTTCAGTGTAGTGGGTGGTAGATGGACAGGAGTACCCAGAAAACCCAGCTGGGTCCCCTTAAGGCAGTTATAGACCTCTGCTCTGGCCTGTAACTGAGCGATGACCCTGATCTTGATCACAGTGTTAATTAGCAGGGTGTGGCGGCCTTTAGCTATTTTATATATATATATATATATATATATATATATATATATATATNCAGGGTGTGGCGGCCTTTAGCTATTTTATATATATATATATATATATATATATATATATATATATATATATACACACATATATATATATATTTTATATATATATATATATATATATATATGTATACACACACACACACACACACACATATATATATATCAAGAGTGCTCCCTGCCTCCTATCAAGGCTAAAAGCTAAGAGGTATCCTGGGAAGAAGAGGCTGAGGCCAGTGGCCCCCACCAGCTGCTGGAGTTGAGTTGAAGTCATGGCTGTCAGCAAACAGAAGTGCCAACTAGTGGTGGGATCCAGTGGAAACATCTTACAAAAAGAGGCTGTACCCCTGCCAGCCCCTGGAGTTTTGGAAGAGAAAGCACTCATTGAAGGACAGAGTTTGAGTTCTCCCTCTCCACTGGGGTTCTTGTTCATTGTGAATTCTGGGGTTCTGCCAGTTAGAACTGTGTGACTGTGGGCAAGTGGCTTAGATACATTCTGTTTTCTCAATCATCAAGCAGGTACACTTAATACCTATTAGTACAGTTATGTGTAGTAATGCAGGTTAAGTATACAAAGGAGAGGTGCTCAAGAAAATGTTAGTTTCCTAACCTTTCCCTATCCTAGTCCCAATAGTCACACCCACTGTTGAAAGAAAACAGTTGCATCTGACACTCTCTCTAACTCCTACCCCACCCTGTTGGCCATTCTCCAGACTCAGGTGATTAGGAATTAGAAAAGATAAGGAATGTCTGGAGCACATAAGGGCCCATACATTCAGGGTACCTGCAAGGGTTTCTGTAGTATAATGACTTCGGTCAACAACCAGCATGTGTGGCATGAGCATATTAGCCGGTAACAGAACAAGTACTGGGATGTCAGGGCCATGGAATCAAAGAGCCAAGACTCAAGGTGGTTTGACTTCAATGCTTCAAGCAAAGGCTTGCTGGTCACTGTCCTCTTCTGTTCTCCTTTTTAAAGACTAAAGGTCCCTGTGGGTATGGGGAAGGCAGCTGTATCTGGGAAAAGAAGTAATACAGTAGAAGCTAAAGACGGAGTTCTGTGTCACCCACGAGAATGTTCCTGGAAGACCTCCAACTACATGGAGCATAATTGACCAAGGGTCTTGGCTGCTGCACTCTGAAATCATCCCAGCATTTGTGCTGATGTCACACCTGCTACATGGCCAAGATACTAAGGTGGGCCTGTTCTTGGGAGACACAGAACTTCTCTGACTGCCAACTGACCTTGGTTTCATTAATCCATGATGGGGTTGCCAAATCTTCGAGTACAGGGCAGACTAGTAAGCTTCCATCCAATCTTTCCTCATCCTCTCTTTCACTCAGGGTCAGACTTACATTGCAGTCTCATGTCTTTCCTAGCCTTCTCAGACTTCCTCCCATCTGCTCTAATTTCTCTTAATAAATCCCTGCATATGTAATCCTATTTTATTGTCTACGTCTCTGAGGTCCCCGACTAGCACAAATTCTGACCAACAAGAAATCAAATGTATTGGCCTAGAGTCTGGCTTGTACCCAGGGTCTAGCCTTGGGCCACCTTTAGAAAACATTCAGCAGATTTCTAAACATTGGAAAGTCTTCATGAGTAATACAAATTTATTGTACTGCTTTATTCTGGATTAATATCTCAGACAAATAAGTTTATTTATTTATTTATTTATTTATTTATTTTTTGAGATGGAGTTTCGCTCTTGTTACCCAGGCTGGAGTGCAATGGCGCGATCTCGGCTCACCGCAACCTCCGCATCCTGGGTTCAGGCAATTCTCCTGCCTCAGCCTCCTGAGTAGCTGGGATTACAGGCACGTGCCACCATGCCCAGCTAATGTTTTGTAGTTTTAGTAGAGACGGGGTTTCACCATATTGACCAGGATGGTCTCGATCTCTTGACCTCGTGATCCACCCGCCTCGGCCTCCCAAAGTGCTGGGATTACAGGCTTGAGCCACCACGCCCGGCTTATTTTGTTTAATGTTCCAACTCAGTGTCTTACCTGCCTTCTTATGGAAGATCTTTCTTTAATCTAACTTTAGTATTGCCCAAGAGGCACTGATTTTCTCCTGTTCTCCATTTTGGACTGAGAGTCAGAGAAATCTAGCTCCAGGTTTGCCACTGGCAAACCGTGTCATATTGGACAAGTCCCTGTACTCTCTGTAACCTTCCCTTTCTGAATCTCAGCTCTTATTTTTTGTGACTACCACTTTTTCTGTTTCCTCAGTTCCATTCCTCAGAACTTGTAGTGTTAAAATTCTCCTAACGGATATTGGTGTGTTAGAAAAGGAAAGAGAGAGAGAGAGAGAGAGAGAGTGCAAGAGAGTGTGTGTGTGTGTGTGTGTGTGTATGTCTGTTGGTCTGTGAAAAAGAGGGAAAGAGGGAGAGGGAGAGGAAGAGAGGAAGAATTGGAGAGAAGGAGAGAAGCAAAGGGAGAGAGAGGGTGAAAGAAAGACATCTCTGTGCAGCTTATTTCCAGCTCTGCTTGGCGGTTCCCTCACACGCAGTGCTAGGCAACACACATGGTGACCTACTTTTGCAAGAAGGCTCTTTTTTGGAGTTACAATCTTCTTTACCTTCCTCCTTTGCCTGGGATGGGTCTGCCACTAAACAGCAGATACAGATGTAGGGAACAGGGGATCTGTGTCTCTGGTATCATTACCAAATTAAAAAAATTGGAAGGATGAAAGGCATTCCAGCTCTTAGCTTTGTGTTACCAGAAACCCACTCCAGAGATTTGAAACTTAATCACTCACAACTCCTCCTAGGAAGAATTCTGGCTTAATCTCATCATCTCCAGCCCCATCTAGAGAGGCCAGTGTGCTTTTTCCAAAGCCCCTGAATCCCTTAAATCTAACCTTGTGCCCTGCTGTGGCCACCACTCTCTCCTATTTTATTGGAGTGTCTCCTCCTGAACCTTTCAGCCCAGTCCAGGCCAGCTCCTTAATAGCTGCTCCTCCCACTGAACTCCCTCATCCTGCTTCCTCTTCCTTCTAGTTGCAGAAACCCCATCTCTGTTGGCCCTGTGTCTTTGAGGAGGGTCATGAGATGCCCCTCGGAGTTTGGGTAGAGCCCTTGCCAGCATCCAGAGAACAACAGGAATTAAGGTCCTTTGTGCTTTCTAGTTCCCAAACTCCTTTGGGGCTTGAGGTTCTCTTCATTAGCAGTGGATCTGACGTATTTGTTTCTCAAGTAGCTTCCTGATTGCTAGTGTTTCACCCAGAGCTTGTGGCTATGGTTTGGTGTTCTTACCTAGTATCTCATAACTTTTATACTGAGCCTTCTATAGATCTTTGGATAATGGGCTTCTCCTTAGAAGGTAGGGGGAAGGTTCGCAGGCCTGGGAGACCATGACCAAAGGGAAACAGGACTGAACAGGACAGAGAAATAGTACTTATGACTAGTGTAGCAGAAATTCATTAGGGGGCTCAAGACATCTGTGAAAAAACTGAAGCAAAAATCCCATAAAAATAAAAGCTTTCAGAAACACTCCCCACAGACTCAACGAGGGGATCTGGCCTGAGAAGCCCAAAACACTTGGGCCACCAACTTCTGCTTCTTTCTTGTGAGAACACATGCAGGTCTCTTCATTTCTTTGTGGCTCAACTTACCCACTTATAAAATGAGGAGCCTGGACTCTATCATCTTTTAAGATAGTGAAATAGTAGCTAGCCTGGTTAAGAAGAGATAGGCACAACTCTAGAGATTTTTCAAATTTCCCCAGGGACTACTGCAGAGGGAGAAGATGGATGGGGACAAAATAAATGAGAAAAAAATGTAACAGTGGAATTTCCAGTAGGCTGACAAGTACCTCCATCACATCAGAACATTCCTACTTTCATATTATTTATGCAATGCACTTCAGTGTAAATAAAATTGCAATTGGAATGGAAAGGGGGTTCCATGGATTTAGAAAGATTTTAAATTTCTTTTTCTTTCTTTTTTTTTTTTTTTTTTGAGATGGAGTCGTGCTCTGTAGCGCAGGCTGCAGTGCAGCAGCACTATCTCAGCTCACTGCAACCTCCGCCTCCCGGGTTCCGGTTCAAGCAATTCTCCTACCTCAGCCTCCTAAGTAGCTGGGATTACAGGCACGAGCCACCATGCTCAGCTAATTTTTGTATTTTTTAGTAGAGACGGAGTTTCACCATGTTGGCCAGTCTGGTCTTGAACTCCTGACCTCATGATCCACCCACCTTGGCCTCCCAAAGTGCTGGGATTACAGGTGTGAGCCACCATGCCTGGCCAAAAGGTTTTTAACTTGCTAACTTCTAGCTGCAAATGAGTCTGAAAAAATAAGAATGTAGTTTTTATAGCTTTTGTCATGATGAAACAAATAGAGAAGAGAGTTGAAAATGAATAATGAGTTAGTTCAATAGCATCTACAATTAATATTTTTGCTTTAAATCTGATTATGTTTTGGAGCTTATTAGGGTATAACTGATGCACAATAAGTTGCACATATTTAAAGTGCATTATTTGGTATATTTTGACAAATTTTTACATTCATGAAATCATTGCAGTAATCTAGATGATGAACATGTCCATCATCCTCAAAAGTTTCTTCATGCCCTTTTTTAGTTCATCTCTCCCTCCACTACCATCCTCCAGCAACCACTGATCCGTTTTCTGTAACTATAGATTAACTAGCATTTTTGGAATTATATGTATGTGGAATTATACCGTATTTACTTTTTTGTCTAGAGATTCTTTCACTTAGCATAATTATTTTGAGACTCAGAATTAGGTATGTATCAATATTTCATTCCTTTGTATTGTTAAGTACTATTACATTGTGTTGATATACCACAGTTTCTCTTCTCCAATTACCTGTTGATGGACAGTTGGGTTGTTTACAGTTTAGGGCTGTTATAAATAAAGCTGTTCTGAACATTAATGTACAAGTTGTTTACAAGTATTTTTAAAGTTTAACTAATGACTTCCATTTTCAAAATGTTTCCAGCAGAAACTGACTTGGGAAATGTTGCATTTGTGTGCCTCTTTGTACTCAAGCTATTTTTTTGGCAGTTTTTGTTGTTGTTGATATTTTATATCCTTTGATGTTATTACACAATGTTGATCCTACAGTTGCACCTCCCCAAGCATTGTGAATAGGTTTCTGAAAGCCTGTGTAGGAAGAATTACAGGTGAAAAACTTAAGACTTATATAAAAAGTTTTCTTGTAGAGGACTGAGAGGCAAAAGCCTTTGTAAATATTTTATATTTACTAAAACAAACCACTAAATATAATACCAAATAAAGATGGTATTAATTTCCTTTTAAACCTACTGGCCTAGACAAAGGCTAGAGTCTTCACCCAGCTAGGGAAGACTGGAAATACATGAGTGGACAAGAGAGACAACCATAAAATATTCAGTTTCAGACCTAGGCTGGGTGTAGTGGCTCATGCCTGTAATTCCAGCACTTTGGGAGGCTGAGGTGGGAGAATCACTTGAGGCCAGGAGTTTGAGACCAGCCTGGGAAACGTAGCAAGATCCCATCTCTACAAAACAAAACAAAACAAAACAAAACAAAACAAAACAACAGACCTATTGCTCCTCCATGGAGCCAGGGAACATGGCAACACAGAGGACTCCCATCTCCAGTGCTGGGCTGGCCTATGGCTAGCAAACAGCTGTCGTTTCAGGAAAGGGGTTCGGAGAGAAATTGCATGGTGTGACAAACTGTGTTAACGAAACAGCATATGAAATCCATCTCATGTCTTCCTTCTGGGCCTCCCCAAGGAAATGGCCATACTTGTATTTCCCTCTTATTTTATTTTATATTTCCTTAATAAAATTTTAAAAGGCTTCACGGGGCTATTTGGAAACCAGGGATGACTCTTCAGGCCATGAGGAGAATGTGGCTTGAGATTTTGCCACAGTATGTAAAGGAGAAGACTGGAATGGGGAACCAAACACAAAAGCTTTGTTCTGGGCTCTGGAGTTCCTGCAAGTGTCCTTGACAATGAACTACTGCCGAGAAAGGCAGGGGCAGAACCCCTCAGAGAGCATTGGCTTATCAGCTGTTACAACCTGATGAATCACTCAGGTTCTTGCTGCTCTTGTCTACTCTTCAGACTCTTCCCCTGGGCCTCAAGGCCAGCTTGAACAATATTTTGCCCTTCTAGGCTGCCCAAGGAGCTGGGGGTGGTGCTCAGTCCATTTTGTGGGTTGGAGACAGTGTTTGTGCACCAGGGCAGTCCCCACTGGAAGGCAGGAAAGAGCTGGAGAGGGCTGGAGAGAGGCCCAGTAAGAAGCATGCTGCTTTTCTTCCACAACCAACCCCTATATTGGGGTGACAGTTCCAGGGAAATGGGTTGCATTGTTCTCTGCTTGCTGCTAGCCTCTGGGTGATGAACAAAGTAGTAAATTGGCCCTGTGAGGGAGGGGACAGAAGGGGGAGGTGGTGGAGGATATGGGGACCAGGAGCCCCTGTGGCTGACTGATCTGCTTACAAACATCAGAACTTCCCCTCTGTGACCCTCCCAGCCCCCAGGGAATGAGAACTGTTTTGCTCTCCTAGATCAGAAAGAACAAGATGTCCTTATCCGGTGGGAGAGGGCTGGTCAATACCACCTCCAAGGAGAGAAGAGAAGGGAACCAAGAGAACTGCAAGCCCAGCAGGAAGCATCATTCTTGGGGAAAGCCTAGAAAGAAGTGGGCAGGCTCCATCCCAGGCCCCCAGGGTTTCAGGAGGCCGGATGGGCGGTGGATTCAGACTCCATACTCTCCCACCAATGCTTCAAAGCCCTGGTGCTTGTGGCTGGTGTGAATTTTTTACTTTTATTGTCTTTATGAGCTTTTTCTAGACCTGGCTTCTGAAAAGCTATGAAAGCCAAACAGCTGCTCAGGCTACAGCATTCTCCGCCCCCTTTCCTGACTCCCTACTTGTCATTCCTCTGACCTTTCTTGAGCACCTACTTTACTTTGGGAGAATAGCCATCCCTCAGTATACATGGGAGATTAGTTCCAGGACCCCTTGTGGATAGCAAAATCCACAGATGCTCATGCCTCATGTCCTTTGAAAAAAAATGGTGTAGTATTTGCATATAACCTATACACATCCTGTCATAAACTTTAGATAATTCTAGATTACTTATGATAACTAATATAATGTGAATGCTATGCAAATAATTCTTATAGTATATTATTTAAGGAATAATGACAAGAAAAAAGTCTGTACATGTTTAGCACAGACATAGTCATCCATTTTTTTTCAAACATTTTCTGTCTGCTGTTGGTTGAACCCACTGATGCAGAACCCACTGATAAGGAGGCAAAATAGATTTTTGTCTGGGCTCTGCTGCAAACCCATGGTTATTCCAGGGCTCTCAGTCTCTGTGACTTTCCTCACCACAAAGTTGCCATTTTGTGTCTGGTAAAAACAACATTGCACTTCCCTGAATTAATTTACCAGTCTTGGTCCAAAAGCCCATGACTTTGTCACAATACTCAATACTTAGTGATGTGGCCCTAGAGAGGTTTTAGACTTTCAGTCAAGGTTCTGATATTTTTGGTCTGGCTCTGCCAACCCAGATCATTTTATGGCCACAGAACCAATGGAGCTAGACACTTTCCTGGCAAAATTGGTAAGTTTTGTTCAATTCAACAAACCTTTCTTGAGCACGTACTTATATTGTAGGAGAATAAGCAGGCCTGGAGTAGAGTAGAGGAAAAAGAGTTCCTGCTGTTGGTTAAGAGGCCTGGACTCCAGGTCAGACAAGATCACTCATTGTGTGACAACAGAAAAGTTACTTCTCCTCCTTGGGTCTTAATTTCCTCATGACTAGAATGAAATGTTTGGGTTCTATCAGCAGTTCCCCAGTTTTTCACCCTTCAAAATATTTATCCTCCTGGGACATGTGTTTTGAAAGATGTCTTTACCAATAAATATATTGATTACATGATAATTCATTTCCTCACCTTACTGGCCAAAGGCATAACTGCCAATCAGAACTTCTGATTAGTAAAAGATAATGACAGTTATAGCCACAAAGAAACTTTTGCAATTAAGTGAGCTTGTGCCACATGCCACCTTATCCTGGGTCAACCTAGAATTTCTTGGAGGGTTTTGGTTTCACTCAAAGACCTCTCTTCTTCCCTCCACTCCCACTTTACTACCTACTATTCCTCTTAGCTAGAAGTTGCTGAAGTAGATGATCATTAAGCTCCCATTAACCCTGCGGGTGCCCCCAACGAATCCCTGATCTCTTTCCTGTTTTACCTACTTGCTGCCTCCAAACCTGACTTCCCAGTTTTTGTAGCATTGCTATATCAGCTTCCAAGCCATGGCCATTTTGTGGACATTGTAGGCCTTCTTCTCTGGGTCATTTCTCTCCAGTAGTAGAGCCTCTGTGAAGTATGGACAGGAACCCAGAAACCCTTTAAAGACAGGCGAAGGGCTGGGCACAGTGGTTCACACCTGTAATCCCAGCACTTTGGGAGGCCAAGGCAGGCCGATCAAGAGGTTCAGAGATTGAGACCATCCTGGCTAATATGGTGAAACCCCATCTCTACTAACAATACCAAAAATTAACCGGGCGTGGTGAAATGTGCCTGTAGTCCCAGCTACTCGGGAGGCTGAGGCAGGAGAATCTGTTGAACCTGGGAGGTAGAGGTTGCAGTGAATGGACATCACATCAGTACACTCCAGCCTGGGCCACAGAGTGAGCCTCTGTCTGAAAAACTAACAAACAAACAAAAAACAAACAGGTCAAAGGGACCAGAGCAATGATACTGTAGTTTAGTCAAGCCTCAGCTCCAGTGCCCTTTTGGTCTTAGAGCCATTGTTTAGTGGAATGTTTAGATTGTTAATAAAAGACATGCTTCCTATGAGTTCCTATTTTACCCAAACCGTTATACTCTCCTAGGCAATATGCTCTCCTGAGATTTGGGGGCACAGAAAACATTGGAAAATATGAAGTGCATTTTGGATTCAAAAGTGGAAACTCCCAGGGTCAGATGCCAGGTTAAGGTGAGCATGTTTGACTTGGGGACAGCCCCCATCCTTCCTAGAATGAACTATGTCACCATATACCCAAATAGCTCTCAGCCAAAGATAGAGGTATAAGGCCTTTTAACGGCCTATCCCTCTCCTCCATCTTCCTGCCTTTTTGTTTTGTTTTGCTTTGTTTTTCTTTTCTTTTCTTTTCAGATGGAGTCTCACTCTGTTGCTCAGGCTGGAGTGCAGTGGTGTGATCTCGGCTCACTGCAACCTCCGCCTCCTGGGTTCAAGCGATTCTCCTGCCTCAGCCTTTCGAGTAGCTGGGACTACAGGCATGTGCTACCACACCTGGCTAATTTTTTGTGTTTTTAGTAAAGACGGGGTTTCACTGTGTTAGCCAGGATAATCTCAATCTCCTGACCTCATGATTAGTTTCCCTCAGCCTCCCAAAGTGCTGGGATTATAGGCGTAAGCCACCATACCCAGCCCTTCCTGCCTTTTTCTACCTTTCTGTGCTTTCTCTGCCCATACAGGCTCAGCTCCATCTAGAGAAAGCTAAGCTGAAAAGTGGTAAGGGGCCTTAGACATAATCTTTCCAGAATCCTTCATGATATAGACAAAGAAAGCAAGACCCAGAAGAGTAAGAAACTTGACCTAGGCTACACAGCAGATTAGTGGTAGAGCTGGAAGTTACGGTCTAAGGCTAAGGGGGGCTTCTAAAACAAAGAGAATATCCCAAATTAATATGTGCATTGGGGTGGTTTTAGTGACATGCGAAAAGCAGGTCAAGACCCATAACCTAGACTTTGTGGCCACATCTAGGATTGGTTTGAAGGTTACCTTGTAGGCTCCTAGCACTCCCAACCAAAGTATGCCTTAGAAACAGTAATGGCACCTCTGGGTACTTCTTTTGGAGCTTGAAGGCTGTGCACATTTAATTTTCCAAAAATAAAATCCTAGTATAGGTAAGGCCTTGTAGGAACAAAGCCTTGAGGGACGCAGCTCAGAAAAGACAATTAAGAAAATCCCCAGGGAGAGCCTTTGTAGACTACATAATACACAAAATTCTACACTTTTACAAAAGGTATTCTTGCCTCCTTCCATATATTCTACAGACTGCTTGTTGTCAGGCGTGCTCCATGACATGGAAATCTGACTTTGTCAGTCCCTATCCCAGAAACTACTCATGAATCCCCATAGTCCTGGTGAGATTAGATCCAAACTCCTGGGCATGCCATTCAAGTTGCTGGGCGAGTTTCCCAGGATCATCTTTTCTCACCCAACTCTTACCTAAACTACCCACACAAACCTTCATTCACACCATATCATTCACATTTCAAGCCTCCAAACCATTGTTCATGCTGTTCCATCAGCGTGAGATACCTTTCTCTACTTTTTGATTATTAGATTATCCTTCAGGGCTCAACTCAAAGATCATGTTCTATTCTGTTAAACTTAAAAAAATAGCTTTATTGAGGCAAAATTTATTTGCCACACAATTAACCCAACTAAAGTATACAATTCAATGGTTTTTAGTAAATTCACAGAATTGTATAACCATTACCACGATCAATTTTAGAACATTGTCATCACCCGGAAAGAAACATGTGCCCTTTAGGCTTCTCTACCACCACAATCTCCCCATCACCCTCTCCCAGACCTTGGCAAATACTAATCCACTTTCTGTTTCTATAAATGTACATGTTCTAGATATTTCATATAAGTGGAATATATCATGTTTTGACTGGGTTTTTTCACTTAGTATAATGTTTTCAAGGTTCTTCTATATCATAGCATGTATTAGCAACAAATTTCTTTCAATGGCTGAATAATACCCATTGTATGGAATACTGAACCACATTTTGTTTATGCACTTACAAATTCATGGGCATTTCAGTTGTTTCTACTTTTTCGCTATTATGACTAATGCTGCTGTGGGTACAAGTTTTTAAATTACATGTATATTTTTATTTGTCTTGGTTAACTACCTAGTAGCAGAATTGTTGGATTATATGGTACCTCATTTTTTTTTTATTTTTAATTTCATTTTTACGGATACATAATAGTTCCACTGTTTATGGGGTACATTTGATATTTTCATGTAAGCATACAATCTATAATGATAAAATCAAGGTAACTGGGATATCCATCACCTTAAACATTTATCATTTCTTTGTGTTAAGAACATTCTAATTCCATTCTTCTAGTTATTTTGAAACAGACAATATATTTTTTTAAACTATAGGCACTCTATTGTGCTACCAAATAATAGATCTTATTCCTTCTATCTAACTATATTTTTGTAACTATTAGCCAACCCCTCTTTACCCCCTACTCCCCATTACCCTTCCTAGCCTCTGGTAACCAGCATTCTACTCTCTACCCTTCGTGAGATCAATCAAACTTTTTAGGGTCTATATATGAATGAGAACATGCAACATTTGTCTTTCTGTGCCTGGCTTATTACACTTAATATAATGACTTCCAGCTCTACTCATGTTGTGGCAAGTGACAGGATTTCATTCTTTTTATGGCTGAATAATATTTCATTGTGTATATGTTATCACATTTTCTTTATCCATTCACCTGTTGATGGGTACTTAGGTTGATTCCATGTTTTAGCTAATTGTGTATAGTGCTGCAACAAACATGGGAGTGCACATATCTCTTGGATACACTGATTTTTCTTCTTTTGGATATATACCCAGCAGTGGAGATGCTGGATCATATGGTGGTAACTTTAATATTTTAAGGAAATGCCAAAATGTTTTCCTAAACAGCTAACCCATTTTACATTCCTACAAGGAACACAAGAAGATTTCAATTTCTATACATCCTCCCCAACACTTATTTTTTGTGGTTTTCTTTTTTAGGAAAAAAAGAAATAAAGAAAAAGAAAGAAAAAAAGAAAGAAAGAGAGAAAGAAAGAAAAAAAAGAATGAAAGAGAGAAAGAAAAATGAAGAGAAAGAGGGAGAGAGAATGGGAGTCTTGCTTTATTGCCCAGGCTAGAATGCAGTCTAAAAATGGGTATTAAAAACCTATTTTATGCCAATAATTGTGCTTAACAATGGAGACAGGAAGGAATAAGGGAGTAAAATAAGGAACAAGTAGCCAACCAATATTTCATTTAAACCTGTGAAATGCTATGCAATTACTGAGGAGTGATTTACTTCCAATTATGTAGTCACTTTTAGAGTAGGTGTGATGTGGTACTGAGAAGAATGTATGTTTTGTGGATTTGGGGTGAAGAGTGCTGTAAATGTTTATTAATTTTGCTTGTTCCAGGTCTGAGTTCAAGTCCTGGATATCCTTGTTAATTTTCTGTCTTGTTGATCTGTCTAACATTGACGATGTGATGTTAAAGTCTCCCACCATTATTGTGTGGGAGTCTAAGTCTCTTTATAAGTCATTAAGAACTTGCCTTATCTATCTGGGTGCTCCTGTATTGGGTGTGTATATATTTAGGATCGTTAGCTCTTCTTGTTGCATTGATCCTTTTACCATTATGTAATGTCCTTCTTTGCCTCTTTTGATCTTTGTTGCTTTAAAGTCTATTTTATCAGAGGTGAGAATTGCAACTCCTGCTTTTTATTTTTATTTTTTTTGCTCTCCATTTGATTGGTAAATCTTCCTCCATCCCTTTGTTTTGATTCTTTGTGTATTCTTGCATGTGAGATGGGTCTGGATGCAGCATACTGATGGGTTTTGGCCTTTTATCCAATTTGTCTGTCTGTGTCTTTTGATTGGGGCATTTAGTCGATTTAAATTTAGGATTAATATTAATATAT
>NW_016108024.1:510422-514688 GCF_001604975.1 Cebus imitator
GAAGCCTGATTCTGACAATTCATCACACTCATTCTCCATCAGGCCTTGTTCCCTTGCTGATGAGAAGCTGTGATCCCCTGAAGGAGGAGAGGCATTCTGATTTCGATGTTTTCGGCCTTTTTGTGCTGGTGTCTTCCCTTCTTTGTGGATTTATCCACCTGTCATCTTTGAAATTGCTGACTTTCAGATTGGGTCTCTGAGTGGACGTCCAGCTTGTTGGTGGTGATGTTATTTCTGTATCTTTGTTTTCCTTTGGTGGATGCCCCTCCCCCACAGAGCTGGACCTTCCTGGGATCAGCTGTGCTTGCTGTGAAACTCTCAACTGTCAGTGTTTCCAATTGCTGTTTTTTTGTGGGGGTGGGACCAGTTGAGCCCAATCACCTGGCTCCCCGACTTGGAGCCCCCTTTTTTTCTTTTCCTAATTGGATGGTCGATTCTCTCCCAGGTGCCCCAGTTGCCCACTGAAAAGGCACTGGGATCTATGCAATTTCCCATGCGGCAACCCCGCCGGCTGAAATAGCAGCCCTGAGATTCGTGGCGCTTTTCTGCCTGGGAATCTCCCAGTCTGGCTCCCTGCTTCAGTCCCCTTTTCAATCAGCTGAATGGGCGACTCTACCTTCCTGGAGCTCCAAACGCCAACTAAAAGGGCACCCAGTCCCGCATACTCTGCACTGAGAACCGCTGCACTGGGACACAGGCAAAACAGCTGCGCTGGCCAAAAGCATCACGCTGGTGACCCGTGGGGCTCCTCCGCTGGGAATCTCCTGGTCCTTGGGCAACAAAAATTCGTATGGAAATCTAGCTTCCACTCACTCCCTGCGCCTTCACTAGGAGCTGCAATCCTGAGCTGCTGCAAATCGGCCATCTTGGATCTCTGTCCTATTTTTTGTACTTTTTATAGCTATTCTAGTGGTTGTGAAATGGTATCTCATTTTGATTTGCAGTTCCTTGGTGACTAAAGAGATTAGGTATCTTTTCATGTGTTCATTGGCCATTTGTTATCTTCTTTAAAGAAATGTCTATTCAGGCCAGGCTCAGGGGCTCGTGCCTTTAATCCCAGCACTTGGGAGGCCGAGGTGGGTGGATCATGAGGTCAGGAGTTTGAGACTGGCCTAACCAACATGGTGAAACCCCGTCTCTACTAAAAATATAAAAATTAGCCAGCTGTGGTGGCACATGCCTGTAATCCCAGCTACTCAGGAGGCTGAGGCAGAAAAATTGCTTGAACCCGGGAGGCAGAGGTTGCAGTGAGCTGAGATTATGCCACTGCACTCCAGCCTGGGTGACAGAGTGAGATTCTTTCTCAAAAAAAAGAAAAAAAAAAAGGAAATGTCTATTCAAAGCCTTGGTCTGTTTTTTTGTTTTTAAAGATGATTTTAGGGCAGTTTTAGGTTTGTAGCAAAGTTGAGCAGAAGGCACAGACATTTCCCATATACTCCCTGCCATCCCCACCATGCACAGCACCCCCTCCACTATTGACTCTTTCAGCAGAATAGTATTTTTTTATAAACCTACGTTGACATATCATTATTTCCCAAAGTTATAATTTACATTAGGTTCACTTTTGGTGTACATTCTATAAGTTTTGTCAAATGTATGATAATATGTGTCTACCATTAAAGTATTATACGGAATCATTCTACTACTCTAAAAATACCCTGTGCTTTACCTATTCATCTCACCATCCCCCTAGCAACCACTGATCCTTTTACTGTCTCCATAGTTTTGCTTTTTCCAGAATATCATCTGTTTGGAATCATACGGTATGGAGCCTTTTCAGATTGGCTTCTTTCACTTAATAATATGCACTTAAGATTGCTCCATGTGTTTTCATGGCCTGATAGCCAATTTCTTTTTAGTGCTGAACAAATACTCCACTGTCTAGATATTCCAAAGTTTGTCCATTCACCTACTGAAGGACATGTTGGTTGCTTCCAAGCTTTGCCAATTATGAATAAAACTGCTATAAACAGTAATGTGCAGGTCTTTTTGTGGATATAGGTTTTTGACTCATACTTTTTTTCTTGGGTAAATACCAAGGAGCACAATTGCTGGATTGTATTGTAAAAGCATATTTAGTTTTGTAAGAAACTGCCAGACTTTCCTCCAAAGTGAATATACCATTTTGCATTCCCACCAGCACTGAATGAGAGTTCCTGTTGCTTCACATCATCACTAGCATTTGGTGTTGTCAGTGATTTGGATTTTGGTTATTCTAATAGATATGTAGTGGTATCTCATTTCCATCTGCAATTCCCTAATGACATAAGATATTGAGCATCTTTTCATATGCATATTCACCATCCATATATATTTTCTGGTGAGGTGTTCATTTAGATTTGCCTTTAAAAATATCAAGTTATTTATTTTCTTTTTGTTGAATTTTAAGAGTTCTTTGTATATATTTTTAACAATTCTTTATCAGATATGTCATTTGCAAGTATTTTCTCCCAATATTCACTTGACAGTCCTTCACAGAGCAGAAATTCTTAATTTTAATGAAGTCCAGTTTACAAATTATATCTTTTATGGGTTGTGCCTTTGTTGTTATATATAAAAAATTATCACCCAAGGTCACTGAAATTTTCTATTATCTTCTAAGAGTTTTAGAGTTTTGCATTTTACATTTAGGTCTAGGAATAATTTTGTGTGAATTTTTGTGAAGGGTGTAAGTTTATGTTGTTACTGTTATTTTAGGATTAGGAATGAATGAAAATTATTATAATCCTGTGACCTCATTTCTCTGATTGCTCTAAGAACAGTGGTTTATTTTTCACTTTGTTTAGCTTTTTATTTTTTGTTAGGACAGAGTGGTAACTTCCAAGCTCCTTACATGCCAGACTGGAAAACCTTTGCCCATTTGAAAATGTTATTTGTCTTTTTATTGTTGAATTATTTTAAGTATATATTCTGGATACTCAACCCTTATCAGATAAATGATTTGAAAATATTTTCTCTCATTCTGTTTGTTGTCTTTTCACTTTCTTGCTGGTGTCCTTTGAAGCACAAAAGTTTTTCACTGTTCTATTGTGGTGAGATATACACAACATAAAATTTATAATTTTAACCATTTTAAGTGTACATTTCAGTGGCACTAACTACATTTACATTCTGGTGCAATGATCACCACCATCCATCTCCAGTACTTTTTCATCTTCACAAACTGAAACTCTGTATCTATTAAACAATTACTCTCCATTTTCTCTTCTTCTTAGTCCTTGGCAACCACCATTCTACTTTCTGTCCTTGTGGATTTGATGACTCTAGATACATCATGTGGAATGATACAGTATTTATTTGTCTTTTTGGCTTATTTCACTTAGCATAATATCTTCCAGGTTCATCCATTTTGTAGCATGTGTCAGAATTTCTTTCCTTTTTAAGGCTGAATAATATTCAATTGTAGGCTGGGCATGATGGCTCATGCCTGTAATCCCAGCACTTTGGGAGGCTGAGGTGGGAGGATCACTTGAGGTCAGGAGTTCAAAACCAGCCTGGCCAACATGGTGAAAACTCGTCTCTACTAAAAACACAAAAATTAGCCAGGCGTGGTGGTATGTGCCTGTGATCCCAACTACTCAGGAAGCTGAGGCAGGAGAATTGATTGAACCCGGGAGGTGGAGGTTGCAGTGAGCCAAGATCATGCCATTGGACTCCAGCCTGGGTGACAAGAGCAAGACTCCATCTCACAAAAAATAAATTTTTCATTGTATACACACACACACACACACACACACACACACACACACACACACACATTTTGTTTCTCCAATCATCTGTCAATGGACATTTGGGTTGTTCCCACTTTTTGGCTATTGTGAATAATGCTGCTCTGAATTTTAGTGGGCAAATATCTGTTTAAGTCCCCGATTTCAATTATTTTGGGTATATACCCAGAAATATGTTTTTAATTTTTTTGAACTCCAGTTTATCTAGTGCTTTTTTGTTGCTTGTGCTTTTAAAATCATTTCTAAGAAATTATTGTCTATTCTATTTACTTCTACACTTCCCTCTAAGACTTCTATATTTTTAATTCTTATATGTAGGTATGTACTTCATTTTAAGCTAATTTCTGTATATGACATCATGTAGGAATTCAACTTCATTCTTTTGCATGTGAATATCTAGTTGACCCATCACCATTTGCTGAAAAGACTATTTGATCTATATTGAATTATCTTGACACCCTTGATAATAATTCACAGTAAACATAAAGGGGTTTATGAATGAACTCTCAATTTTGTTTCATTAATCTATATATTCATT
>NW_016108024.1:515152-521268 GCF_001604975.1 Cebus imitator
ACCCTTTGTTGGAATGCTTTACACTTTCCATAGAACAGAAACTAAAACAACCTGTTATACAATTAGTCACAAATACAGTCCTCGAGTTTTTTGCCCATACACATGAGTATTTGTCTAAAACATGTCTTCTTTGTAGCAGCTAGGCCCTGCCACCACTGTGCTTGGCTGAGTTCACAAATCTGCTGTAACCTGTAGCTTCCCTATCACTTCTCTGGCTCCCCTCTCCTGCTAAGCTTTGTTTCCTAATTAAAATATTTTGCAACTGCCGTAGCCACTGCTACTATTGGAACCACCATAGCCACCTTGGTTTCATGGTTTGGCAAAGTATTGACCTCCACTACCATAGGGGCCAGAGCTTCTGCTTCCAAGGTTTCCCCCCTTCATGGGTCCAAAATTTGAAGACTGATTGTTGTAATTGCCAAAATCATTGTAGCTTCCACCACCTCCAAAATTGCTTCCATCATTACCAAATCCATTATACCCATTCCCACTGCCACTGTAACGACCACCACTATGGCTGCCACCAAAGCCATCACGACCACTGAAGTTTCCTCCACAGCCAAAGTTGTCATTGCCACCAAAACCACCTCCATGACCATGACCAAAGTTCCCAGAACCACTTCGAACTCTTTGGCTGGATGAAGCACTAGCCATCTCTTGCTTTGATAGGGCTTTCCTAACTTCACAGTTGTTGCCATTCACAATATGGTATTTCTGAATGACAGTCTTAGGCACGGAGTCATGATCGTCAAAGGGAACAAAGGGAAAACCCCTTTTCTTTCCACTGCCTCGATTAGTCATGATTTCAATCACTTTAATTTTTCCATACTGTTCAAAATAATCTCTTAGGTGATGTTCTTCAGTGTCTTCTTTAATACCACCAACAGATATATTTTTCAAAGTTAAATGGGCACCTGGTCTTTGAGAATCTTCTCTTGAGACAGCTCTCTTTGGTTCCACAACTCTTCCAGCCACCTTGTGTGACCTTGCATTCATGGCTGCATCCACCTTGTCCACAGTGGCATATGTGACAAACCCAAAGCCCCTGGAGCGTTTGGTATTTGGATAACTCATTACCAGGCAGTCCATGAGCATTCCCCATTGCTCAAAATGGCTCAACCATTTTGAGCCATTTTCAGGTTGTTTCAAAGCTCAACCCTGCAATGAAGAGCTTCCTCAGCTGTTTGGGCTTTTTAGGAGACTCTGACTTAGACATGACAGCAAGGAGAAGAGAGACTTTAACGATGCTTCCTTAGTGGCATCCATGGGCTAGCAGAAAGCTGTTGTTCATTTTCAAGACTATTTTTGCTATTCTAGTTCTCTTGCATTTTTATTCAAATTTTAGGATCAGTTTGTCAATTTCTGCAAAGAAAATGCCGCCAGAGTTTTTACAGGGATAATGTTGAATCTGTTACAAAGATTGCCATCTTAATAATATTAAGTCTTCTGATCCATGAAAATGGAAGGTGTTTCCACTTATTTAGATCTTATTTGATTTCCTCCAACAACATTTTGTATTTTTTGGAGTGTTAAGTTTTATGCGTCTTTTGTTAAATTTATTCCTAAGTAGCATATACTTTTTGATGCTTTTGTAAATGAAATTGTTTTAATTTTATTTGAAGATTGTTTATTGCTAGCATATAGAAATATAATTCATCTTTGTATATTGATTTTGTATATTGCAACGTTGCTAAACTATTAGCCCTAGTAGGGTTTTTTTTTTGTAGATTCCTTAGTATTTTCTATATAAAAGATTATGTCATCTGCAAATAGAGGTAGTTTTTTTTTTTCCTTTTCCAATCTAGATGCCTTTTATTTTTTTTTTCTTGTCTAATTGTCCTGGCTGAAACTTGAAGTATGACGCTGAATAATAGATAAGATGACAGCAGACATTCTTGTCTTGTCGCTGATCTTAGCAGGAAAGCAATCTTTCAGCAATAAGTATGATATTAGCCTTGGAATTTTCATAGATGATGTTTATCATGTTGAAAAACTTCCCTTCTATTCCAAGTTTGTTGAATGTTTTTATTGTGAAATAATGTTATGTTTTGTCAAATGCTTTCTCTACATCTCTTGAAATGATCATATGATCTTCTTTGTCTTTTATTCTATTGAAATAGTGTATTACATTGGTTGATTATCAAATGTTAAGTCAACTTTACATTCCCGGGATAAACCCAATTTGGTCATGATTTATTATTTTTTGTATATGTAACTGGAGTTAATTGGCTAGATTTTGTTGATGATTTTAATTTTGCATCAATTTTCTTAAAATATATTGGTCTGTAGTATTCTCTTCTTGTGATATCTTTGATTGACTTCACAGAATGAGTTGGGGAATGTTCCCTCCCATTCTAGGAGAGTTTGTGAAGAACTGGTATTAATTATTTTTTAAATATTCAGTAAAATTCATCTATGAAGACATTTGAGTTGGAGGTTTATTTCAGGCAGCAGAGTATTTTAATTACTAGACTATCTTTTTACTTGTTATAGTTATATTCAGATTTTCTGTTTCTTGCATAGATTTTGGTAGTTTGTGTCTTTATAGAAGTTTTTCCATTTCATTTAAGTAATTTAATTTAGTAGCATACAATTGTTCATAGTATTTCTTTATGTTCCTTTTATTACTGTAAGGTCAGTACTGTTGTCTTCTCTTTATTCTTAATTTTACTAATTTTCATATTCTCTTTATTTTTCTCAGTAAGTCTAGTTACACTTTTGTCAGTTCTCTGGATCTTTTGAAAAAAACAACTTATGATTTCATTTGATTTTCTCCATTGTTTTTATACTATTTTATTTGTTCCTGTTAAGTTTTTATTATTGCCTTTCTTCTGCTTGCTTTGGGTGTAGTCTGCTCCTCTTTTTCTAGTTTCTTTAGTTGGAAAATTAGGTTATAGATTTGAGAGCTTTTTAATTTTTTTATTGATATAAAATTCACAGACCATAATATTCACCTTTTAAAAGTGTACAATTCAATGTTTTAAATATATTTTCAATGTCTTGCAACCATTACCACGATTTAATTCCACAACATTTCGAAACCCTCAAAATAAGTCCTGTAACTAATAGCAGTTTCTCCCTTAGTCCCCCAGTCCCTAGCTCCTAATTACCAATAATCTGCTTTCTGTATCTATGAATTTTCCTATTCTGGATATTTCATATAAAAGATTTTTGTTTAACAGGTTTTTCCTTTAATCATTTTGAATATGTCATCCCGCTCTGCCTGCTAGCTTCTATTCTTTCTGATAGAAGTCAGCCATAAATCTTACTGGAATTCTTCTTGTACATGATGACTAATTTGCTCTTGCTGCTTTTCCCTGTGTTTTTGGCTTCTGACATTTTGATGTGGTGCATCTGAAGTGTCTCTCCTTGTGTTTATCCTATTTGTTATTTGTGGAACTTCTTAGAGATGTAGATCAATATTTTTCTCCAAATTCTGAAGGTTTTCCTTACTTTTGAATATTTTCTTCTGTTTATTTCTCTCTTCTCTTTTGGAATCCCATTGTATGTATATTGGTGTGCTTAATAATGCCCCACATTTCTCTAAGGCTCTGTTCATTTTTTCTCATTCTGTGTCCTCAATCTTCTTCAATCTGTGCAAGATGTATTGAGCTATCTTCAAGTTTTCTAATTTTGTTTCCTGCCAACTGAGGTCTACTGTTGATCCCTTCTATGAAATTTTTTGTTTCAGTTATTGTATTTTTCAACACTAGACTTTGTTAATTTCTATCTCTTTACTGGTTTTCTATTTGATGAAAATAATTTCTCACAAATTCTTTTAGGTTTTTGTTGTTGTTGTTGTTTGAGACAGGGTTTCTCTGTTTCACCCAGGGTAGAATATAGTGGTACAGTCTTGGCTCACTGAAGCCTTGACCTTGACCTCCTGGGCTCAACTGATCCTCCCATCTCAGCCTCCCGAGTAGCTGGGACCACAGCCATGTGCCACCACACACAGCTAATTTTGTTTATTTTTTGTAGAAATGGGCACTGTGTTGCTCAGGCTGGTCTTGAACTCCTTGGCCTCTGGAAGTGCTGGGATTACAGGCATGAGCCACCCTGCTCGACTCTTTTAATTCTTTAAGCATAGCTTCACTTAGGTCTTTGAACAGATTTATAGTAACTGCTTTGTCCTCTAAGTTCAACATCTGACCTAGTTCAATGAAGTCTATTTCCCTGCAGCATGCAGCCTCTGTGTTGCTCCTCAGAGGTCACAGTCTTGGGCACGTGCACAGTATGTACCACCAGTGATATTGTGATTTTATCTGGGCTCTGTGTCTCTTTACCTAAGATCTTCTTTTAGCTTCTTGATGATCTACCTTTAGTAGTATCACAACCAGCTATTAGCCCCTGCTTCTTAATTCCACTAGTGTTTTTAAACAATGTCCTGGGATATAAATTATTCCACATTAACATTGGGCCTTTTGAAGTCTTCAAGGCTTGTCCAGACCCTAAAAGGGTTCTTCTTAGTTTTTTCCCTGGTTCTCTCTGTTAAACTTCTATGTGGGGAACTATTCTGCAGCTGCTACTAGACTCATAGAGTTTCCGATGCCCTCTTGATTGCTTACCACCAAGATTGTCATTGTTCCTGACAATACCAGAAGCAAAAACTTCTTCACTCTCTTTTCCAAATAAAGGTAGACTCCTTAGGGAGAGCTAAGGAGCTCTCCATTCTTAAAGGTCATCTCACCTCATGGACAGACGCTCTGCTCTACTACACTAGACATTAGAGGTAGGGAGAGCAGCTTTCCAGAATGACACTCCTCCTCTATGAGCAGGGTGCTAGGAAGGAATAGTAGTTATGGCTTTTCTTGTTTTTCCTAGCATTAAATATGCACCCTGTGAGTGAGCTGGGGCAGAGTGATCAGAGACACAATATTGTTGGTCCACCATGTTTGAGAAAGAGATTCCATTCTACCAATGGGAGCTGACTGGGAGAAGGGCTTTCCAGTCCTCTTGGCCTCACCAAAGTGGAATAAAACTTCTGCAACACGGAGCCTAGAATTAGTGGATGAGAGATTACAGCAGCCTATCCTACTATGGTCAAACTGTTGCCCTGTACTAGGAGCTGGAGGAAGAGAGAGCTCCATGTTATTGACTGCACCCAATTAGAATAGAACTTCCATCATGCTAAACTGGGGGGTAGGGATATGTTGACAAAAAGAGTCAAACTCTGTAAAATATTTGAATATATTTATTCTGAGCCAAATATGAGTGACCATGGCCTGTGACACAACCCTCAGAAGGTCTTGAGAACATGTGCCCAAGATGGTCAGAGTGCTGTTAGGTTTTATTCATTTTAGAGGGGCGTGAGACAGCAATCAAATACATTTAGGGTATACATTGGTTTGGTTCAGAAAGGTGAAACAACTTGAAGTGGGAGCTTCCAGGCTACAGGTAAATTTTTTAATTTCCTGGTTGACAATTGGTTGAGTTTGTTTAAGAACGTGGGATCAATAGAAAGGAAGTGTTTAGGTTATGATAAAGGATTGTGGAGAACAAAGTTTTATTGTGCAGAGGAAGCTTTTAGCTAGCAGGCTTCAGAGAGAATAGGTTGTAAAATGTTTCTTATCAGACTTAAACTCTGTGTTGATGTTAATACCAAAGAGGTATAATAAGGCATATTCGACCCCCATTTTCCATCATGGCCTGAAACAGTCTTTCAGGTTAAATTTTTAAAGAGCCCTGGCTGAGGAGGAAATCCATTCAGATGGTTGGGGAGCCTTAGAATTTTATTTTTGGTTTACATGTTCCCCCTTTTGGCCAATATTTGCCAGAGGAAACATTAAAGGCCAGCAAATCTTTGTTTTGTCCCATAGCATTGTCAGGGTGGCATGGTTGCCTGCACCAGGTCCATCCTGTCTCTTGGGCTCCTTATGGCCCAGGGTTTTAAGAGTCAAAAGACTTATAGCTGATTGATTGCTCTAGGCCAGATAGGAATGGATGTGGACAGGCATTTATTACCTCTTAAAATTATTATTTTAAGTAAAAAGCCAACAAACAAAAACAAAAAAGCAAAGTTACAAAACTGACTTATTTTTAACTTCTATGCATTGAGTTGCTGTAAGCTTGGTTTTAGTTATAGATTTGTAGCAATTCTTTATACAAAACATAAGCAT
>NW_016108024.1:521287-527141 GCF_001604975.1 Cebus imitator
GCAAAGTTACAAGACGGACTTATTTTTAACTTCTATCTGTTGATCTACAGTAAGCTTTGTTTTACTTACAGACTTTCAGCAATTAGCTAAAGAAAACACAAGGATTGTTGTAGAAAAATTTATATATATATTTGCAACTTATAACTGGGAGTATTTTACCCAGAAAGCCTTGTCAGGAGGCATCATTATCCTGTCAGTAAATATTTTTCTTTAATTCTATAGGACGCAGAAAATTCTGTATGATTGGGGTGGATGCAAAAGTGACACATAATAGTTTAGAAGGCTTGTTTTACCAGCTGTTTAGGCAACTTTGTATCCCCTTTTGATTTGGAGGGTCTGACCTTGACCTAATTTTATCCCTCAAAACTGGCCCTTACAATCTCATGTGCCCACCTCTTCCATGACAGTTCCTGGGCCTAGAGGGAGAGTGCTTGTATAGTGTTAGCAGCTGGGCATTTGCAGTGAGTAACAGATCCAGGCCCAGTGGGATGCCCAATGAGGGAGAGGCATCTCTGGTCTTTAGAATACAATAATTAATTTTGATTTACTTGGAAATAAAACAAGGAGAGATAAATAACATTTATAGTTTGACAATTAAAAGAGTATTTGTGTGTCAGAACAGAAAAAAGAACCTATTCCATTAGGGGACCAACTAAAAATATGAATAAAAATTATAATCTGGTACTCTTTAGGATTATTGTAGCCAAGTAATAATTTATGATTCTCTGCACTTAAAAAAAATGTTAGGGTTGAAATCTAGTACCAAGTTTTACACTTTCCTTTGAAACAATTGTTCTAGCCCCCACCACTCTTTTTTTGTCTATTGAAGATAAATTATAGTAAGACCAATTTGTGTGCAAAGTAAGTTTTAGGCTTATTATACTTGGCCTGATTATTTACATAAAATGTAGCAAGAATCGATTGTCAATATAGGTTTTAGGTTGGCTTTACTAGAACTTTACCTAAAAATATACTATTTTAGTTAAAGTCTTGGTAAAATGACAGATGTCTCTAATTGTTCTGTTTTAAAAGAGTCTTACTGAATGTATGCAAATAAGTATATTGTTATAACATCACAATCTGAACTTTGGGGAATTTAGAAAGGTAAATATGCTTATAAAAACATACTTCATCCAGATAGCTGAAAAGAAAAAATTTTTTTGACTCTTCTTTAACCAGAGCAGTGGCTTTCAAACAAAATGTTTGTTTATCTTGGAAATGCCATTCACAAGCCAAACAGTTCATCAGCGCTGTCTATCAGGAACTGTAGAATCTAGCAGCTCCTCACAGAGTTAGAATTAGTCCTAGGAAAGAGGCTCCTTTCTTATCAGTAACACCTCCTTATATTCCCAGGTAGCAAGATTCTATGTAAACCATTTTTATTTTATTATGGAACTCTTTGGGGCAACATTATCTCCATTAACATAGGGATAGCTTCAGTTAACATTCAGATTAAGGCACTAATGCCCCTCAAATAGAAATTCTCTAGTTCAGTCTTTGTGGTTGGGAAGTACTCATAGTCTTTTTTCACTATCCCCAGTAAATGCTCTACAAAGGGCTTTAAAGTGGAGGATTTGTCCGGACTAGCACTCCAGCTTCTACCCTATACTTTGGGGGCTTAGGCAATTTTACTAGTTCCCATTTAGTGTGTCCAATTACCATTTCTCAAAAGAGTAGATTTACATGCCATCAGTTGATAGTAGAAAACGGGAAACATATCCGTCAGATGCAGTACCCATCTTCATAAGACATTTAGGTAAAGAGGTTGCAACTCTTACTCAAAGCTTGTTTAAACATCATAAATTTTATAATTCTATTAATCTGTAGGTTTTTATGTTCTGGTCCCAGGAACTTTTTTTTCCCCCCTCAGATCATTTGACCTTTTTTGGTGAAAAAGGATTTAAGTTCCCAGCAGAGAGTTGCATTTGTAAGACCCATTGAGGGGGCTGGGTGCAGTGGCTCATGCCTGTAATCCCAGCACTTTGGGAGGCCGAGGCAGGCAGATCATGAGGTCAGGAGTTCAAGACCAGCCTGGCCAGCATGGTGAAACCTAATCTCTACTAAAAATACAAAAAATTAGCCAGGTATGGTACTGTGCACCTATAGTCCTAGCTATTTGGGAGACTGAGGCAGGAGAATCACTTAAACTTAGGGGGTGGAGATTGCAGTGAGCCAAGATCCAGCCACTGCACTCCAGCCTGGGCAACAGAGTGAGACTCCATCTCAAAAAAAAAAAAAAAAAGACCCATTGAGGGACAGCAAATTCTATAAGGCTTCTCAAATAGTCCTATGATTCTGTGGGAGGGGCACCCATGTAATAAGGGGTCTCTTACCAAATTTACCATGACCTGGGTAATAGGCATATTCAGTGGGAGGATATCCCAGTCTTTATAAAGCTAGTTTCACATGGCTCCCATAAGAAGCATATTAACTGTTTCATCGGGGGTGCTCTACTTGGTGTTTAATAGGGAGAGCTGGGTAGTCCCCTTTACAGGGCAAACAGATCTTACAGTGGCATTTTTCTGGCTGACTAGGCTGCTTATTCTCTCAGAAATAACCCCTTGTGCATTTGGATCACATATACTTATCAGTGATTGCTCAATCATGAGATGTGGGTCCTGCATTAACCCAAACAAGCCCTTAATTTCTACAGAATTTAAAATTAAGGATTTTGTTCTTAAATTATTTTTACAATCCACTGCAGTAAAGATTTTTTTAAAGAAGTAGATGATACCAATTTACAAAGTAGAATAATCCCTTTACATTATACCCTCTGGTTTTAACAGTTACTTGGTTTTGCCCTTCCTCTGCATTGACTTTTTGGTAGCCACAGGTCTCAGAGTTAACTTTTGTAGCCCTGGCATAATTGTTGGGTTTTTTTTTCCATGTAGTTTTATCTATATAATTTTCCCTTATTTTTAAAGCAATTCTTAAATAGTTTAACTGGAGAAAAACACAATTTTTTAAGAAAAATCAACATCTTTTATGCTTTTACTATTTTAACCCTTTGTAACCCAAATTCCCATTGAAAATTCTCAGTTGTCTTTGAACATAACATGACTTTAAGATTTTAAATTACTGGAGAGAGTGGAGATTAAATTTATCAAATTAATTTTACCAAAGATTACCAAAGTCATGTGAATTAAAAGGTATTGGAACTAGCTTCTACTAGTCTAATAAGCACTTACTTTCAAAGAATTACTTGATTAGAGCTCTTCCATGTAGTTTGGTAGTGAAATCTCACTTCCATATGACAAATATAAAGATGGAGATATAACAGGCATGCAGAATAAAAAGGTAGGTCCAAAATATATTCTCTTACTTTAGGTACTTAATAAAAGTTACAGGAGCCAACAAACGGTAAAGGAGAGAGCTATTATCCAAGGCCTTTTTAAAGAGAAAGAGTTGAACCTTTGAGATGTTTAGCTGAAGAATTTTAAATAGATAGATTATAGAACTTAAAAACTAAAATCTTCTTGCATTAAGAATAAGTCAATAATTAAAATCTTGTTTTAACCAATTATTTAGTTTTGTATTACTGTATATATTTTTAATAGCAAAAACTCATCTCTAGAAAGACTATTATAATTTCTTCTTAATCATAGCCAACTAAATTATACAACCCTTTTTCAAAAAGAAAATCCTTTTTACTAACATTATTATGACTTACACAGACCATTCACAACATGTTTGGACTTTTTGTTTTGTCCTAAATATCTCTCTTTCCTTTTTTTAATTTTTTTAACCAAATTTCTTTACTTGAAGGAATGGTACAAAGAACTTAAGTGGATGTTTTGGTATAACTTATAGAAAAGGTAAAGGAAACCCCAACATGCATGTATTGCCTTGGTGACCAGAGAAGTCACCCCAGGGCTATGGGGAAATTAGCCTAAGGCTTAGCTTTCATTATCGCTGTCTCCCAGGGTGTGCTTGCCAAAGAGATATCCTGCTAAGCCCGATCAGGGTGCTCCCATCTTGCACAGGTTGGTCATGTGGTCACCCAATTCTTTGATGGATTTCACCTGCTCATTCAGGTAATGTGTCTCAATGAAGTCACATAAATGGGGGTCATTTTTGTCAGTGGCCAGTTTGTGCAGTTCCAGTAGTGATTGATTCACATTCTTTTCCAAATGTAATGCACACTCCATCATGATCTGGTTTCTTGATATCCTGAAGGAAGATTTGGCCACCTCGGTGGTTCTGCACCTTCATCAGTTTCTCAGCTTGTTCACGCTCCTCATGAGATTGGTGAAGAAAGTATTTGGCAAAGTTCTTCAAAGCCACGTCATCGCAGTCAAAGTAGTAAGACATGGACAGGTAGATGTAGGAGGTGTAGAGCTCCAGGTTAATCTGGCAGTTGATGGCAGCCTCTGAGTCCTGGTGGTAGTTCTGGCACCCCTGCAAGGGGGACAGTGTCATCATGGTGGTGGCTAAGGAGAGGCAGCAGCAGCAGTGACTACATGGCACTGGAGTAGTGGCAGAGGACTTGAGGCGGTCCAAGGGCACAGTGTGGAGGTGACAGAGGGCTGGCTATGGATGGCTGGCCAGGGTGGGGGATGAGCGCCAGTTTCCATCCAAGCACTGTTGAAGCAGGAAACTGTGGCGACTCTCAGCAAAGAATGTCTCTATCTCTCTTTCCTGAACAACCCAGTCATTTTATTTTAGGACAAAAATTCACCACAAAAGATTCTTTCTTATATAAAATTACTTTCATTTTTACCTTCTTTACCAAAAATACCTCTTTGTATCTTTAACTTTCTTTCTATCTCTTATTTTCTGGTTTCTTTTACCTTGTTTTATACATAATCCTTAAATAAGCTTAGAATTAGATGAAGATATTTACCTTTTAATAAGAATACTTTTAAAAGTTTTACTATGGGGAGTTGGGGAGAGATAGCAAGGGGAGAGATGCCAGATGTAGGTGATGGGGAGGAAGGCAGCAAATCACACTGCCATGTGTGTACCTATGCAACAATCTTGCATGTTCTTCACATGTACCCCAAAACCTAAAATGCAATAAAATAAATAAATGGGGAAAAAAAGTTTTACTATAGTTTTTAAATTGGAAATTACCCAGATACTTAATATTTATTAATAACCTTAGATCCTAAATTATGACAAGTTTGTTTACAAGCATTTATTCCATTATATTTACCTGATTGACTTATTTAATAGTTTACCTAGTTTATTTACAAAAACTGTGGCAGTCATTCTTTAAGTTACTTTCCAGTTAACCATTTTGGTAGCTGTGAATTTCAGGTGTTTCCTTAAGTAAGAACCTTACTTAAGGTTAAATATAAGGGTGTTTTTTATCAATAACTCAGGATTTAGCTGTTTTCATTAAACCAACAACATTCCATCTTGTCAAAAATTATACAGCAAAGATCATTCTGTCTTGGGCTGGGTTTTACAGTTTAGAAACCCTTATGACTAATCTTATAGTACTGCAGAAATAAGCATGAAACAACTTGATCAATAAACATAAGCAAAAATGCTAATAATTCTTAAGACATTTCTAATATTATTTTACCAATAATTTTAAAGCCAGCTTATTTATTAAAGATTTTACTTAAGTGATGTGAACTTTAAAAAGCATTTGAGGCTGAGCGCAGTGGCTCACACCTATAATTGCAGCACTTTGGGAGGCCAAGGCAGGTGGATCACCTGAGATCGTGAGTTTGAGACCAGCATGACCAACACGGGAAAACTTCATCCCTACTAAAAATACAAAAAATTAGCTGGGTATGGTGGTACCGGCCTGTAATTCCAGCTACTTGGGAGGCTGAGGCAGGAGAATCGCTTGAACCCAGGAGGTGGAGGTTGCAGTGAGCTACATTGTGCCATTGCACTCCAG
>NW_016108024.1:527651-534314 GCF_001604975.1 Cebus imitator
AAAAAAAAAAAAAATAGATACAGGTAGTGTTTGTTATCTCAGTAAGAAAGTAACAGCAGATTTAAAGTAGGCAGAAAAGAAAATAGAGAAAAAGAGAACTCAGGAACTTTACAGTTTGCAGGTCGACCTTAGGACTCTTTTTCCTTAATGTAAATGTGCACAATGACCATACTATTTCCATTTTACATAAACTCTAGCAAGTAGATATGCCATAAAATCAATGGAGTGCCCCAAAGGGGGTCATTCTCCTTGTTTTCTTCTCATTCTTAGATTATTTGTTTCCCACACTTTTTTTTTTAAAGGAGGAACTGAGCTGTGGCCTGGGGCTTTTGTGGAGTGGGTTGAAGTTGTGCTGCTTACAGGCAGGACTTCACAGTGTGTCACCACGGAGTCGTTGTGCCCTCTTACTTATCTCAGTTTTCCTCTCTGGAGGATTAAGCCTCTCCAGGAGGGTTCAAATTGTGGAGTCACCAGCTCCTATATATGTTTCCTGGATGAGCCTTTTTTTTTTCTTGAGACAGACTCTCACTTTGTCACCCAGGCTGGCAACCTCTACCTCCCGGGTTCAAGCAATTCTCCTGCCTCAGCCTCCTGAGTAGCTGGGACTACAGGCACACACTACCATTCCTGGCTAATTTTTGTACTTTTAGTAGAGACGGGGTTTCACCATATTGGCCAGGGTGGTCTCAAACTCCTGACCTTGTGATCCACCCACCTGAGCTTCCCAAAGTGCTGGAATTTCACAGGTGTGAGCCACTGTGCCTGGCCGGATGAGCCTTTTTTTAAACTAATTTTGTTGGGGGTTCTCTGTAGGGCCACTGCACATCATGGGGGGTTAACCCCCCCAGACATTTCCATGAAGCCCCTGGTCACCCAGGGGCACCTTTTGGCTGGGAGAAGCAAATGTGCTTTCTCTTCAGAGATAAAGAAACACAGTCTCTCATTTGCCTATAAAAACAGCAGTATAGTTCCTCACACAAATATGCACAGACAAGCCAAACTGGGATTAATTTTGGGAGAAAATGCAATGGAGAAGATTCTTTAGAATACACCTCTGAACTAGAAGTAGGATCCTTAAACAACTTCCTAGGAAAAAAATAAAATCACTCAGAATAAATCAAGGACCATTAACCAAAGGGAAGGCCAAGGCTCAGGAGGACTTACCAGTTCCACAGGAGGAGAAGCTCAAAGTCAGAGAGGCTTCAATGGGCCTCTTCTGGTACCTTAGCTCTGAGTTTGGGCAAACTTCTTATGGGTTCTGAGTCCGCTCTGAGGTCCCACATTGGATGCCAAATTATTGTCAATGAAAAGAGTCAAACTCTGCAAAATATTTGAAGAGACTTATTCTGAGCCAAATATAAGTGACCATGGCCTGTGATGCAGCCCTCAGAAGGTCCTGAGAACATGTGACCAAGATGGTCTGGGTGCAGTTTGGTTTTATACATTTTAGAGGGCCATGAAACATCAATCAAATACATTTAAGATATACATTGGTTTGGTTCAGAAAGGTGAAACAACTTGAAGTTAGGGCTTCCAGGCTATAGGTAAATTTTTAAATTTCCTGGTTGACAATTGGTTGAGTTTGCTTAAGGACTTGGGATCAATAGAAAGGAAATGTTTGGGCTAAGATAAAGGATTGTGGAGACCAAAGTTTTATTGTGCAGAGGAAGCGTTTAGCTAGCAGGGTTCAGAGAGAATACATTGTAAATGTTTCTTATCAGACTTAAAGTCTGTGTTGATGTTAATACCAGAGAGGTATAATGAGGCATGTTCAACTCCCACTTCCCATCATGGCCTGAAACAGTCTCTCAGATTAAATTCTAAAAGAGCCCTGGCTGAGGAGGAAGTCCATTCAGATGGTTGGGGACTCTTAGAATTTTATTTTTAGTTTATAAATGGGAGCAGGTTATGGCTCAAATACTAGAGACTCTTGCTATTCTTACCAAGATTTATTAGAGTTTCTTGAATGGATGTTCCTTCATTTGCTGTAGGCAATTAGGACAATTTCCAGAGACTTTGAATAGTTGATTTTTAAATAAATTTCGCCAGTTGCAGTTTTTTCTTTTGGGTGCACAGGGCTCCTCATACTCCCATTCTGGAACTGGAACCATCTCTGTTAAGTTTGTAAACACCTCCACACACAGATTTCTTCAATCTAACCCCAAAACACTGACCTGGGATAGGAAGACCCCACCTAAGCAGTACAGTAGGAGAAGCCTGGAATTTAAGGCACAAATTGGGACTAGACACTCTTGACAAATTTGTCTATCCTAGCTACTTGCCATTTAAAATGACTAAACACAAAGTGGGACATAGGGGATCAAAAGGGAGCAAGTGAGGCCATGCCTTCCCCCATACTCCCTACCCTGTGTTTCTCTCCTAAGAGATGAATAGAGGTGGTGGGAGGGAGACTCATAGTAGAGAGAGGATACAGCTCTCTATACCAAAGCAGATTGGAGTAGCTCCATTGGCCCCCTAGGGAAAGAGCCACAGGGAGGCTGACTTGGGTTTCACAAGAAAAAGTACATTCTAAGGGTAAAGTATGTAGTAAAGGGCTGACTCGTAAGAAGTGAGCTCCCTGTCATCACTGAAGTTATTATGGAAGTAAAGGGTGGAGGGTCATATGTCCAGGACCCTCTATCATTCTTCTACAGTTAGAATCCCAGGACCCTTGGGGGCCCATTGACCCTAAAATGCATTGATTCTCTGTGTTTGGAGAAGAAACTCTGCCCAGTTTTGTCTGGCCAAGTCAGGTGATTCCTAGGATTTTTGACATGATAAGAGTTCAGAAACACCCCAGGGACCACAGGCCTTTCCTGGGGTTTTGCAAAGGAGCAGCATTAGGATTCATTACTGCTGTAATCAGCATCTTAATTGCCAGTCTTACTCTCAGTCTTTATACTTAGTACCTGGTGCATATTCATCCTCCACCCACAACCGGTCCAGCTAAGCTTGGTGGCAAACATGAGATTCCCTAGACCATCTGCATTCCACCTTCTCTGCCTCCCCCTTTTAGAGAGCTCAGGAAATTGGTTTTAATCCACCAAGCTCCTGTTGCTTAGTAACAGAAGCGCCTGCTCCTAGCAACCGGGAACCACAAAGATGCTGCAGAAAGAGGGGGCTGCCTGGGCCCTGCTCTTGCTCAGCTACTGACAGCTGGCCTCCCCAATGTTTTCCTCACACAGCACGGACAATCTGTCTCAGATGCCTGTTCTTGAAAAGCTGATCTCTGGGGCAGCTGCTGACCTCACTTCTCAACCTGCCTGCCTGGAGCCCCTCCGAATCCCACCTCCCAGGCCAGCAGGAGGCAGCTCATGATCATAACAGGGTGGCTCTGGGAAGTGTTCTCACTGGAGAGGGACAGAGGTCACCAGCTGTGTTGGTTTCTTCAGTCTGGCCTGGTGGGTGAGAGTAGGGTGTCCCACACAGTCGCCTACAGCCCTGGGTGAAAGCAATTCCTGCCTGAGTTGGAGGTGGGGGAGCGTGTTGTAATCCAGCCCATTTGAGCGTGAAGACAGGCAAGGAACCATATGAGATAATTCCCTCCTAGAGATCAGGAAACTGCGAGTCAGGACAGGCTCGGGCCTACCCAGCCTTTTGGTGACAGCCGGGTCTGAAGCAGTGCCAGAACGTGGGGCTCCCCGGTAGAGTCAGCACCCATGAGAGTGTCAGGCCACTGTGCAGCGCCAGAGACTTCTGCTTCCTCTCCTCAAAGGACAGCAAGAACACGTTTCTCCACCGCCTAAGAAGATCCCTGCCCCCTTGCCTTCTGGGATGGCTCCAGCTTAGGGTGATCACCAATGCAGATGTTTCCATTTGACCAGCTGCTTTCCTAGAACTGTTGACATAATAATAAGAGTACAGAAGTGCCCAGGTGAGGTCTGTCCAGAGCTGTAAGTCTGTGTACCTGCACTAATTGGCATCTTCCTTAGTCACAGATCTCCCTGGCCTTCACAGGAGGTGCAGGTGGGTGCATTTCCTCTCTGTCTCTCTGGAGCCTCAAGCTCTGAAAGTGGGGCTGTCCCCTCGGAGTAGACCATGGAAAGTGGGGGTGCTGAGGACCCTGCCCCGACTCCCATCCCCCCTGCCCCTGGGCCAGACTCTGAGGTGAGAACAAGCCTTCAGGCTGTGAGCTTCCTTCTTGGCTTCTCCCCTCCCTTTCCCCTTTCTCCATCACAAGAAAAGGGCTTCTGGTTTCTGCTTTCCATTGCCTGGCAACCGAACCAGCTGCCACAGGCTGAGTGGAGCAGCACAGATGCTGCTAGATGAGGGGCTGAACTGAGGGGGTGCAGTTGCTGTCTCCAGTCATAATCCCCCATCAGCAATGCTGCTGGTGCTCACAAATTGGATACAAGGCTTTTTTTACATTTGCCAGCGTGATGTCTATTTGAAAAGTCTTCCAAAGGCGGGCAGATATGCCACAATTGGATAAACTGCTCCATCCTTTGCTATTTCATACTTAAAATGTGTCGTTATGGATAATTTCAAGCCTATACACAAGTGGAAGGGCATAGCAAGCCCTCCTGTACACAGCATCCAGCTTCAGCGATTATTAGCACCTGGCCAGACACACATCATTGGATCCATGAGTATTTCAGTATGGAGCTCTGAAAGATAAGAACCCCTTTTAGCATAACTACAGTGTCATTATAATACCTAAAGTAATTAGTAATCATTCCATAATATCATCAAATGCCCAGGGAATGTCTAAACTTTAAATGTCTCATGTCTCATCAATGTTATGGAGGGTTTATGTTATTGTGTTTTTTTCCCCTCTTTATTGTAGTCAGGATCTAAATAAAGTTCACTCATTAATCTATGAGCTCCTCCTCCTGAATATCCTGAAATGACAAGGAACTATGATTGTCCTGGAAATCACTGACCTGCAGGTCTTCCTGAGACCCCCCGTGAGCTCTGCTTTGAATAACAGAAGCTATTGCTAGTTCCCAGATTTTGAGATGAGACTGAGATTCAAGGCAGTGAAATGAAGAGCTCAATGTCCCCCAGCTACTGAGGGACTGGATCACGTTGTTAACTCATAGCAGGAGTCCAAGCGCCTGTGTGTGCCCTGATGACCACACTCTGACACCCCTGCCTGCCCCACATCCAGAAAGATGAAGGAAGCCTTCAGGAAGGGGGCAGAAAAGCCCTCCACCACTCCTGCACGCACCCTCGTGCTAGTCCAGGTCCCACCCAGGATCTGTCAAGACCAGTGCAATCCCACCTCTGTGACCTCCCCCGCCCATTTCTCTCTTCCCAGGTGACTGCCCTTGGGTACATGTGCCTCAGTCTTCCCCTCACCCAGAAGAAACCTTGATTCCTAAATATCTGTGCCCCACACCCAAGGTGAGCCTCATCCCGAGCCTTTTGGAAGCAACTCCCCAAAGGGGTGCTGACTGCCTGAGTGAGGGGCCTTGTGTGTGTGTATGTGTGGCAGGGGAGGGTGCATTGCAGGTACAGGGCAGTCTTTGGAGAGACATCCCAGACCCCAGCCGGGGAGCCAGCCACCAGACACTCCAGAGTGATGGTGTCCCTCTTGTCCTCAGAAGGGGCAAGGGAGTGTCCAGGCAACATCCTGGGCCTGAGCATCCTGAGGACAGGGGCTTTGGCCTTACCTCTCCCTCCCACAGGGTTTTGCCCTCTGGGGGCCACAAGAAGTTCTCATCTGTACAGCAAAGATACTCGAGAGAATCAGCTGGGCTGTCCTGTGGTTGAAGGAGGCTTCTCAGCTTGGAGTAATGGAAATCGCTCTGGCCAGAGCATTCTAGCATCCCATCTTGGTCTCTGCTCTTACATCATGCAGCTGAGTGACCCTGGGCGGGGGACCTTCTTTTGTGGGTCTCAGTTTCCTTATCTATACAAAGAAGGGGCTGGACCAGCTGCTCTCTAGGGGCCCATTAGCTTTCAGGTTTCTATAATCTCCAGGAAAAGGAGACCCATACATTCCTTGGTAAATGGTTTCTGGTCTTAATTACCTTTACTGTCAGGAAAGTCTTCCTGCCTGTTTCCTTCTGTCTCTGAGCCTTGTTTCCTCTGACCGAGACCCTTGTCTAGATAAGCATGTTTATTGTCCCAGAAGCGCCTGGGCAGGCAACAGGCATTTTCATCACCACAACTCAAGTCACGATGGTGGGAGAGTGGGTTATAGACCCCGCCAAGTCCCTGTTCCCGATCCCCAAGGTGTTCAGGAGGTGGCAGTGTTCAGGCCACACACAGATGAGAGGTCATGGAACCGACTGGCTCCTTGCTCTTCAACGACCCCAGCTTCCCTATCTGCCAGATAAGGAAGTGGGAACTTTCCCCAGGAAATACAGAGCTGGGGCAGGGAACAGCTGGGGACCCCTCAGGAGGGATCTTTCCTGAGCAGGGGTGGGGATGATGAAGAGGAGAGCCAGTCACCTAAGGAGCAGATTTGGGGCATGAACTAAAGCCAGTTTACGAAACACATCCTCAGGGACCTCCTGGGTCCTCCTGGGCAAGACAGGAAATACACAGAAACACACACATGTGCACACACCCCACAGGAGAAGAGATTACAAGCATATCTGATTACCAGGTGCCTGAGATGGGACTCTAACTTGACAACCCCACCCAGGGGCCACGAGTCTCCCAGCAGCTTTATGTATTCAACAAATAGTGACTGAGTTACTGGGCATCAAACAG
>NW_016108024.1:536464-547345 GCF_001604975.1 Cebus imitator
CAGGCTGGAGTTCAGTGGCCTGATCTCAGCTCACTGCAACCTCCACCTCCCAGGTTCAAGCAATTATTCTGCCTCAGCCACCCAAGTAGCTGGGATAGCAAGCATGCACCACCACACCTGGCTAATTTTTGTACTTTTAGTAGAGATGGGGTTTTGCCAAGTTGGCCGGGCTGGTCTCAACCTCCGGTCTTCAAATGATCTGCCCACCTTGGCCTCCCCAAATGCTGGGATTACAGGTGTGAGCCACCACACCCCATCATCTCTTGCAATAATTTCTGAATAAAATCTTTTTTTACTGGTGTTATCCAAAAAACCACCAGGTTGGCTAAATAGTATAAAGGAGAACTTTGTTAGCAATATTGGTCTGCAAGCTGGGAAGAGAAAGTCTCCAGCATAGAGAGAGACCAAAGGCACTCTCTCTTCAAAGCAGGGAAGGACAGATTGGGTCTTATACCTCACAGGGCTAGTATCTCACATATTCAGTCGATTTGGGTGGAAAGCTATACATATTTATGAGGGGAGCCAAGCACATGCAGGTTGGCTAAACATGTATGTAACATACATCCCATGTTCACTTTGTGGTGAGGTTTTAGCATTAAAATGAAGTAGAATTTGGCTTTTTATGTCAAAATTAAATTATAGGACACAAGACAGTTTGTATACATTCTCTTTAAACTGCCTAAAACTGATGTAAGATCTGCCCCACCCCCATCAGACTTTGGATGAGGGAGAAAAGCCAGGTATGGTGACATCCAGTCCTTTATTTCTCAGAGCTGGTAATTGAGGTTCAGGGAACACAGGGTACTTGACTCTGTTCCAGGAACTAGAAAGCTGGAAACTCCTGTATTAGTCCGTTGTTAGTAATTTAAAACAGTGCTTATTGCAGGGCTTATATTCTGGAATAGAATGTACATTTTAAAAGATTTTTAAGTTATTGGGGTACAGATGGTATTTGGTTACACGAGTAAGTTCTTTAGTGGTGATTTGTGAGATTTTGGTGCACCCATCACATGAGCAGTATGCACTGCACCATATTTGTAGTCTTTTATTCCTTGCCCCCTTCCACTCTTCCCCTAAAGTCCCCAAAGTCCATTGTAACATTCTTATGCCTCTGCTTCCTTATAGCTTAGCTCCTACATCTCAGTGAGAACATATGATATTTGGTTTTCCAGAATGTACAATTTTTGATGACTGTCTCAGAGGCAACATCAAACTCACTGTAATTCTGAGCTTCCTCCTTGCATGCTATTTACTTTGTTTCACAGTTGGACAAAATGAGTTCTAGGTAACAAAGGTCATTTGCACAAAGTTCTACAGCAATCAATTTTAGAATTCAAAATAAGGTTTCTTAATAATAGGTATCCTTTATAAATAGAATGACTGCATGTACCAGTTTATAAATATTGTCTCATTCTAGTTATTAAAATTAAAAGTCCTTCTCAAAATTAGCATGGTACATATAATAAAATATGTTTCCCCCCTGTTTATGTGTCATTAATTATTCTTCATGTATTAGGTTGGTGCAAAAGTAATTGCAGTTTTCACCATTGAGCGTAGTGACAAAACCATAATTACTTCTGTACCAACCTACATTGTTTCATATAGTCTTTACAATTACCCTACAATGTGACAATTTCTCTCATTTTACAGAATAGGAAAATAAGTTTGAAAGGTTTTAGTTACCTGCCTGAAGGAATATAGATGGTAAATGGTGAAGCCAGGCTTCTGATTTAGGTTTTGTGGTGCTAGAGCTGGGCACTCAATTGCCATGTTATTCTTTAGTGTCTCCAAACCAAACTCTCCCTCCCCAGAGAGGCCTGTACTATGCCTAAAACTGTTTGGTCTCTACTTGTGCCCCAATGGACATGCTATTTACCTGGGATTGGCAGACAGTACAGAGAACAAAGAACCTACAGTGGAAGGAGGGCAGAAGGCTTACAATCCCCAGGCCTGGTGATGAAAATACGTTTCAGACGCAGCTGATGACAAAAGCACTAGCCAGTTTCATGGGGAGGTTGTAGAGGGTATAACTATAACCCTGGAGCAGGTAGGGCATGGAACAAGAACCCAGTGCTGTTACTGCTGTCTCTGGTGAACCCCACCTCTGCTCTAGCAAAACCTACCATGTGGATACCATTAGCCAGAGCCCAGACCAGCCCCTGACCCACCATATGGAAAGTGCTTCTGGGTTATTCCATACCTCAGGCCTAAGGGTAGGGCCTCAGCGACTGTCTTCAAAGTGTTCCCCCAAATCCTGCCTACCCTCCACAAGGAAGGGAGGGCATAGAAAACATTTTTGGGGTCCTGTGTTCAAGCACTATCTGGGATGTAGGTATAGACTTAAAACCTTGTAGTCCTTCTCAGCTCTCTCGTCCTCCCTCTGCAGACAGACTCTTGTCTCTTTTGATATTTTAAATCTTTGTGTAGTAGAAAAATACAGTGTATTACTTTAGGCTCTGGTGACAGATTGGTGACTTTGGGTGATATCCTTTAGCCTTCCTGGGCCTCAGTTTCTCCACATATAAAATGAAGAGGCTGGTCTAGATGAGCACTGTGTTGTTATTCCAAACTCTTGTGTATGTGATTCAGTCTTATCTCTGCTACCATTCAGTAGGTCCCCAGACCAGGATCCTTCCTACCCTCCCTAAAAAATTCAGACACCAGCCTTATCAGTAGCAGCTTCTAGTCCTGCCTCCATACCCTTGTGGTTATAATGAGCACAGTCATAATTTTTAACATTCCACTAGCACTTGTGTGGGCTCTCCAGTAACTAAAGCTCCTGCATTTCTTGACCCTGTCATTCAAAGATCTCTACTCTCAGGAGTTGGAGGAAGGCTCACAACACATTTATTTTGTGAGGGTCTCTGGATATTTGTAAATGAAGAAATGCCAAAATACAGTCTTAAAATTGTAGTACTTTTGAAATACTTACCTTTATTTTAATTTTTTAAAATTTATTTATTTTTGAGATGGAGTCTTGCTCTTTAGCCCAGACTGGAGTGCAGTGGTGCAATCTCAGCTCACCGCAACCTCCACTTCCTGGGTCCCAGTTCAAGCAATTCTCCTGCTTCAGCCTTCCGAGTAGCTGGGATTACAGGTACATGCCACCATGCCCAGCTAATTTTTGTATTTTTAGTAGTGATGGGGTTTCAACCATGTTGGCCAGGCTGGTCTTGAACTCCTGATCTCGGGATCCATCCACTTCAGCCTCCCAAAGTGCTGGGATCGTGGGCGTGCACCACTGTGCCTGGCAACCTGCACTGCTTTCTTTCCTGTCTTGTGGGCACATACATATGTATTCAAGTGAAACAAGCCCAGACTTAAAAGTTAAGAACTTCAGGGAATTTCTCCATTCCTGGTACAGTGGGGAGTCTGGAGCAAGCTGTTTGCCTTCTTTGCACCTTCGTTACAGAGCAGACATGAAGGAATGAAAGATTAACCCTTGACCTTGCTAGAAGATGGCATATTTACCTGATCCCTGGTGTTCCAAGCTCATGGTGAACACAGGGCTCCTGGAGCATAGTAACAAATGGTGTGAGGGAATGCTATTATAATGCAGTTGAGAATAAGGAAAAGAACATTAGATGGAGGGTCAGAAGACCCAAAGTTAGACCTACTTTTGGTATTAACTTGCTTCGTGTCCTTGGAGAACACATTCAAGCTCTTCAGCCTCAATTTCTTCGTTTGCAAAATAGGGTGCATATAGCATAATAGCTAAGAGCAAAGACCTTATTGTCAAATGGACCTGGATTGCCCAGTGCAGTGGGTCCTCACAGCACTGCATGGGCTCCAGCACACCCCAAAACCTGAGATGCAGCAGTAGCCAACTCTACCACTTACTAGCTGTGTGACCCAATCTACTTACCAAGTCTTTCTTGGTATGTTTATTTACATTAGTTTAAATGGAACACTAATATTATTGACTTTATGCAGTTGTTATGAGAATTAAATGAAATAACATAGCTAATATATGTAAAGAATTTGACGCAGTCTCTGTCACATAGTAAGTGCTAAGTGTTAACTATTGTTACTACTAGTAGTACTACTACTTCTACTATGAAGAAAAGGAAGACATGTGGGAGGACATTTGCTGCCCTATTGATCTTATACAGTTCCTGTAAAGATATAATGAGATAAGTGCTGGAAAAGGGTTTTGGGAGATAAAAGAACTCTACAAAGGTGAGGTGAGATTGACATTAAATTACCAAGGTGTTGGGACCTTCCCCCTTCAATGCCAGGTCGCTCTTGAGTCTGTTGGACTCTGGCTTGATCAGGGATGGCACGAGTGGCTATTGCCTTCCCTTCCCACCCACCCATCTTGCCTCCTGGCATATTGAATTAGAGGAAGGGGTTAGAAACTTTGACCTCCAACCTTCTGCAAACTCTACCACTCCCACCCCTATTACAGAGGCACCTGTCAGATAAGTAGCCAGTACCCACCCCAGACCCAGAGTTCACTTTGCATTTTCCCTACTGAGGGCCTGGCTCCTAGTTACCCATGATAAAGCTTCTTGCTGCTGCATTTCAGGTTTGGGGGTGTGCTGGAGCCCATGAAGTGCTGTGAGGACTTACTGCTCTCAGCAATCATTAACTTCTGCACACAAAGACACACTGTTGCATAACGGGCATTCCACACACTTGGGCTAGCTAAAGGAGGGGTGTATGTGTGGGGGACATGTGACCCCTTCATTAGCAGCCTGAGGGGAGTGGCTGTCCTCATCTGCCTGCCCCAGGACTATATTTAATTCCTACATGTCAGGTCTCTTACATTAGCTCACTGAATCCTCACAAAACAATCATTTAGTTAGTACTTTAATAAGGTCCATTTTTTTTTGGATGAGAAAACTGAGGACTAGAGACATGAAATAAGTTTCTCAAGGTCGAATAGAAAGTAAGGACCTAGAGCAGTAGCTCACGACTGTAGTCCCAGCATCTTGGGAGGCCAAGGTGGGCAGATGGCTTGAGCCCAGGAGTTCAAGACCAGCCTGGGCAACATGGCAGAAACTCCATCTCTACAAAAAATACAAAAATTAGCAGAGTGTAGTGGTGCACCTGTAGACCCAGCTACTCAGGAGGCGGAGGTCAGAAGATCACTTGAGCTTGGGAGGTTGAGGCTGCAGTGAGCCATAATCATGCCACTGTACTCCAGCCCAGGTGACAGAGCAAGACTCTGTCTCAAATAAGCAAGCAAACAAACAAAAGACACAAATAGCAAGTACATACACCTTGTTCTTAAATCTATGTCTGTCTGACTCAGAGCCTGCACACTTATCATTATACAAACGTTATAGAAAGATAAATCCAGCGCATCCCTGATGGTTTAGTAGCTAGGAAAAAAAATTAAAGAAGGAAAATTCATCTATCTTAGAACCTTCCTTTAGTGACAGAGGTCCCAGCCTTGTTTCAGGAAGGCTAAGCTGAGGCTTAAGGAAATTTCCCAGCTGGAAGCAAATTGTTAACCACCCAACCGGTGTAATATCCTCTGGCCTGAAGGGACTTTTGATTTCCTTCTTCTGCTGTTTCCTCATTTTCCCCATCTCTCTCAGAAAACACTTAAGAAAAAGGAGCAGTATCCCTGGAAAAGGCATTTTAGATTGAAAAATGAGCTCTGTCCATATTTTTGCAGTCCCTCTGCCCTCTTTTTCCCTACCTCCCTTCCTTCAGACAAGGAATTCAAGGGTGCTAGGGATTATCATCATATTCCTGCTTAGAGGCAGGAACATGGCCTAAGTGGTCTCTTGAGATTTCCTCCGGACTTTCATGCTTCATGAAGTCATAGCAGCAGGCCCGTGACTATGGAGCCACCATTAGTGCTTAGCTCAGCTCTGAGGATTAAAGCCATATTGATCCTGGCAGCCAGCCTTCCCTGGATTGATTAACTTGTCATCTGCCCCAGGCAGACCATCTGAGGTTTCCTTCCTAATGTTAAACTATAGCGTAGGAAGAGTTGCTTCTGGTAACAGAGTGATCACCTGTCCCATTTGGGTGCCTGCTAGAAGCAGCTGCCAAACTGGCTACCTCTTTAGCTCAAAAGTGGCCTTAAAGTTATAAGCAGGGCCTTATCCAGTTTCAGTCTCAAAAGTAGGAAGAGGCTCACCATTTTGGTACTTGTTTGTTGTTTTGCCTCTACAAAGGCACTGATGCTTCCTGAAAGCTGAGCTTAAGAAAATTGTTCGTCTGATTCCTGCTGCTTCTTCTCTGGTGGTTGGGCAGATCAATGGAGCAGCCACATGTTTCCAAGGAGGGTATAGAGATTTGCTAACCTAATAAGAAGCAGCTGGTGAGCTCTAGACATCATTGCCCTATTATAATTTCACACTCACTCCTTCTGGTCCATGTGTTCAGGGTTCCTTTTCCTAACCCCACAGGGCCCTGGTAACCATAAGGGCTCCACCCACCATTTAAAGGTTGCCAGGCCGAGATGCTAAAATGATAGAGAGCCAATCAGGAAAGTAGATAGGGCATGGTGATGGAGGAGACCTGAGGCCTCCTCCCTACCCTGCTGTAAACCAAGTCTGTAGGCCTCATGTCTTCATCTGTAAACAATAGAAAGATCATTGATCGGCCTTTGCTGAATGCCTCTCCATGCCTAGTAATATGGGGCAGGAAGCCTGGGAGGGGGACTGTAGAGACCTTGAGGTAGATCTAGGCTGGGAGGCAATGCCCTGGAGTTCAGGAGAGCCAAGTCCATACAGCCATTGCCTAATGTAGTACTAGAAAAGCACCCCTGGAGGCAGATGAGTTTGGCTGGGAGTTAAGTTGACATTTACTTAATGTCTAAAGAGAGGGAGAGGTCAAAGTAAATGGTTCAGTGGGCAGAGGGAGAAAAGCAGGCCTGCGGGAGAAGGATCTCAGGGACTTTCCCATGGAGTCCCAGGGGAGAGAGACTCAGAAGGGTGAAGGCAATAGAAGAGAAGATATGACGAGAACAGATTGATCAGGGGCCTGTCAGGTATCACAGTGCATTAGAAGGAGCACAGGATTAGGACTCCAAAGATGGGGATTTTAGCCTGGCTTAGCAATTGACTTACTCTATATCCTTAGTTTATGTCCTCTCTGAACTTCAGTGTTCTCATCTGTGATATTGATTAATTGATTGAGACAGGGTCTCACTTTGTCACCCAGGTTGGAGTGTGGTGGTACAGTCTCAGCTCACTGCAGCCTTGATTTCCTGCTCAAGTGATCCTCTGACCTCAATCTCCCAAGTAACTGGGACTACAGGCCCATGCCACTATGCCTGGCTAATATTTACTTTATTTTATTTTTTTTGTAGAGAGGAGTTTTGCCATGTTGCCCAGGCTGGTCTTGAACTTCTGAGCTCAAGCCATCTGCCTGTCTTGGGCCTCCCAAAGTGCTAGGATTACAGGCATGAGCAACTGCGCCCAGCCTCATCTGTGATTTTTGTTTTGTTTTTTTTCAAAGCTGTATTGAGGAATAATTTACATACAGTAAACGACATATATTTCAAGTGTATAATTTGATGCATGTGTACATACACAGGAAACCATGGATGATGAAGAAAAGGGAACACTTATACACTGTTGGTGGAAATGTAAATTAGTTTAGCCACTGTGGAAAGCAATTTGCAGATTTCTCAAAGAATGTAAGACAGAACTATCATTCAATCCACCAATCCCACCAATCCCACTACTGAGTATATATTCAAAGGAAATCATTATACAAAAATGATACCTGCACTTGTATGTTTATTGCAGCAATATTCACAATAGCGAAGTCATGGAATCAACCTAGGTGTCCATCAGTAGAAGCTTGGTTAAAGAAAATGTGGCATATATATATACCATAGAATACTACTCAGGCATGAAAAAGAATGAAATCATGTCTGTTGCAGCAACATGGATGGAACTGATGGAACTGGGGGCCATTATCTTAAGTGAAATAAATTAGAACAGAAAGTCAAATACCAAATGATAGGATTCATTCTTTTTGATGGCCAAATGGTATTCCATTGTGTATATATACCACATTTTCTTTATCCATTTATCTGTTGATGGACACTTAGGTTGATTCCATTTCTTGGCTATTGTGAATACTACTGCAATAAATGTGGTAGTATAGATAATTCTTTGACATACTGATTTTCTTTCCTTTGAATAAATATCTAGCAGTGGGATTGCTGGGTCATATGGTAGCTCTGTTTTTAGTTTTTTGAAAAACCTCCACACTGTCTTCCAGAATGGCTATCCTGATTTACATTCCTACCAACAGTGTAATTTTGTAGTAAGTCTTGAAATGAGGTAACATAAGAATTCTAACTTTATTCCTTGTCAAACTTATTTTCTCAATTCTATGTTCTTCTCCTTTACACTTAAATTTGAAAATCAACTTGCCAAATTCTACCGAAACAACCTTCCTGGGATTTTAATTAGGGTGGCATTGTATCTACAGAACGATTGGAGAGAATTGACATCTGACCCATAAACAAGATATATCCCTCCATTTATTTAAGTCTTCTTTAATTTCTCTTAGCAACATTTTATAATTTTTAATATAGAGGCCTGATATATTTTTAATCAAATTTATCCATGAGTATTATAAATTTTGATGACATTGCAAATAGTATTTTTATTTCAATGTTTATCCATTGCTAGTATATATAAATACAATTTGTTTTTGTATATTGACTGTATACTATGAGACCTGGCTTAGCTTATTTATTAGCTCTAGTAGATATTTTTGTAGAGTCCTTTCATTTTTCTAGGTAGATAATAATGTTGTCTGTAAATAAAGATGGTTTTACTTCTTCATTTCCAATCTGTGTGTCTTCTATTTCTTCTTACTGTCTTGTTTGTTTTTAACTTTTATTTTAGGTTTGGGGGTACATGTGAAGATATGTTACATAGGGTAAACACATATCACGGGGGTTTGTTGTACATATTGTTTCATCACCCAGGTATTAAGCCCAGTACCCAGTAGTTATCTTTTCTGCTATTCTCCCTCTTCCCACTCTCCCATGTCTTCTTACTGTCTTATTGCACTAGCTAGAACCTCCAATGGAAGGTTAAGTAGAAGTAGTGAGAGCAGACATCCTTGTTATATCCCATTTGTTTGTTTGTTTGTTTGTTTGTTTGAGACAGGGTCTCACTCTGTTGCCCAGGCTGGATTGCAGTGGTGCAATCACAGTCACTGCAGCCTCCACCTCCCCAGGTTCAGGTGATCCTCCTGACTCAGCTGCTTGAGTAGCTGGGACTCCAGGTACGTACCACCATGCCTAGATAATTTTTTGTTTTTCTTTGTAGAGAGCAGGTCTCACTATGTTGCCCAGGCTGGTCTTGAACTCTTGGACTCAAGTGATCCACCTGCCTCAGCCTCCCAAGGTTCTGGGATGAGAGGTGTGAGCCACTGCACCTATTCCTAACTGTACTGTGGAAGCATTCAGTCTTTCACAATGATAATGTTAGCTATAGATATTTAATGGTTGCCCTCTATCAGGTTGTGAAAGTTCCCTTTGTATTTCTGACTTACTAAAAGATTTTTTAAAATTTGGAAAGGATATTTAATTGAGATGATTATGTATACATTTTTAATTTTAAGTCTGGTATAATTGCATACTGCATTGATAGATTTTTGAATGTTGAACTAACCTTAAATTTCCAGGAGAAATCACACTTGATCATGATGTTTTGTCCTTTTTTTTTTTTTTGAGGTGGAGTCTCTGTTGCCCAGGCTGGAATGCAGTGGCACCATCTCTGCTCACCGCAACCTCTGCCTCCTGGGTTCAAGCAATTCTCCTGCCTCAGCCTCCCTATGCCTGGCTAATTTTTTTGTATTTTTTTTAGTAGAGATGGGGTTTCACCATGTTGGCCAGGCTGGTCTCGAACTCCTGACCTCAAGCGATCCACCCACCTCAGCCTCCCCACGTGCTGGGATTACAAGCATGAGCCACTGAGCCCAGCCTATCCTTTTTATATATTATAGAATTCAATTTGCTAAAATGTTAAGAGTTTGAAACTGTGTTCATGATGGACCTTCATCTGTCGTTTTCTTTTCTTGTGATGTTTTTATCTGGTTTTGGTGTCAGGGTAATACTGGCCTTATAGGGCTGGGCATGGTGGCTCATGACTGTAAGCCCAACACTTTGGGAGGCTCAGGTAGGAGGAATTCACAAGTGAAGCCATCTTGGTCAGCCACTCTATGATTCATAAGGGCCCTTTCATTTTTAACATCTTGCAGTTCTAATAAGGACGCTGTCATCAGTGTTTTTATTTTAGATATGTTTGTCTCTCCTCTGTCTCCTTATTTCTTTTCTGTCTTTGCTTTTGACCTATTTCCCATACTGTCTATTAGGTGAATGTCTGATAATCTGAGTCTGTAGGTGCTGGGCCAGCCTTCTCAGAAAAAGATGAGGAACTGTTTCAAGTCATAGTTTCTCCCAGCACTGTTGGGTTTTAGTAAAAAAGCCACCTGTAATCTGCCTTAGCTACTAAAGTAGATAACTGACCATTGTCCACAACCAGTGGGTGTCAAATCAGTGACCACAGGCCATTAAGTAGAGCCCAGTTACCCTTGAAGGACTGGGACAGGAGTTAAAATGTCTCATTTTCAGAACTGGCATGAGTACTCTTCTGCGTGGGTCTATTTCACTCTCTCTCAGTTTGACTCTCTGTAAAATTAGTAACTGAACCCCTAAATCTTCTAACTCCAAAAGTGAAAGTAAATAAACAATAGCTGCAGAGGGAAGGAGGCCAAATAACCTAATATGGAGGTAACGAGACAACTTAAATGTTCAGTGATTATTTGGCTTTAAACTTTGACACTTGGGCTGGGCATGGTGGCTCAATCTCAGAGCTTTGGGAGGCTAAGGAGGGAGGATGGCTTCACACCAGGAGTTTGAGACCAGCCTAGGCAACATAACAAGAT
>NW_016108024.1:547790-550161 GCF_001604975.1 Cebus imitator
ATATATATACTGGGAGGACCCAATGCTAGGACAAATATGAAAGTACTTTTGGACTTTTAAAATAAAGATTTGCTAGAAATATGAAGTAGAGTTCCAGACACAATGGATGGATGGTGAGTAGCTAACAAAGCAAATGGGCTTAGAGTGTCTGAGTGCTGGAAGAAAGAGCTTTTCAACACACTGTTGTCAGAAAATGGAAAAAGGTTTGGAAGAAGCTTCCCTAAGCAAGAGTGTTTCATCTATTCACTGGACAGATGGCTATGTAGCACTTAACTCTGGGCCCTGGCCAAGGCTAGGGAAATAATTAATAAACGAAGCTCAGCTGGAGGTCACTCTTCTGGTCAGCCACAAAGATAATGGAGGTCAGGGCTCCTGTTATCTTAGTCCCTAAAGAAGACCAGAGTGTTGCATTTCTCCTCTCTGGAGCTCCCCAGCTGACCCCTAAAGTGCCTTCTCCTACATCCTCCTTTTAAATATGTTTCACCAATTCTTTCAGTCACCTGACTAATGTGTGCTCTCTAACTGGCTGGATGTACCAGCATAAGTCATCACAATCCTGAGCTGCCAGCTACCTATCCCATACTGTCCCCATGCCATACTAATACCAACTATCCATTTATCCAAACTAGATGTAGACACATCACCATGTTCTGGGAACTATCATTTCAACTATCATTCCAACTATCCCATTTATCCGAACTAGATGTAGACACATCACCATGTTCTGGGAACTCTGAAGAGGTGTGGGGATGGGGCAGGAGTGGAATATTTCTGGCAACACAGACTCTAATTTATAGTGCCATTCTCTCCACTTAGCATGGAGTATAGCAGTTGGATAGCTTAGCCTTAGAAACTGGCCTCTTAATCCTATTTGCTATTCTTTCACTGTACTGTGCATCTTGTCAGGAAGTAGGGGCTCTTGAACAGAGCCATCTCTGCTCCTGTGTCACCCTCCTTACCTCTCTTTTTATCTACCCTTGACCTAGCTTTGGCCATTATTTAGCTTTGCACCATCATTTTCTCATTTGAGCTTTTGTTATTTCCCCCACAATAATAGGAATTTATGAAAGCCTGTAATGTGTTTGGAGAGTTTGGCTCTTGGAGTACCCTCACTCTCTCTCTTTCAACCCAGAGGGAGAGCTCAGAGAGCTTCACTTTCAGCAGCCAAGGAGTGAGGAATCTGGTCTCACACTTGAATTATTTTCTGAGCAGTCTCCTACACTTCAAAGACATTAACCTGAGTGCCTGGGTAAGGATCGAAGGCACTAACTAGGTATTTGAGCGAAAAAAGCCTTTGTAGATGAGGAAACTTGAGGACCAACAAATCCAGGATGGTGCTGGAAACATCAGAGCTCTGGCCTTGTACTGCCCAGGCCCAACAGAAATCTAGTTAGATATGGGTACTAAGTAGTGTTGCCTGCTGAATACAGACATATGCTCACTTAGATGCAGGCCTTTTGGGGCCAACTCTCACTCCATGATACCATAGGAGAGGGGTAGGCCTTGTTACCCCTGAGAGGGCAAGGTTAAGGTTGAAAATAACTCTGGGAACCACTGATGAAAAGTGTGAAAGGTATAATAACTATACCATCGAATTATATGAATTATAATAGTTCATCCTCAAAATCCAGGGATCTGTTGAACAGAAAATTTATTAGTCAGGAATTACATACTTGCACAGCACTTATGTACTGTGGGTTGAAAATAATGTTCTCTGCCTGATAGAACATTATGGGTTCCACCACTGATTTTTCCAAGTCTGTTTAGAAAGATGACTGTACATTGCCTGTTGAAATCTACCCAACTCTCCCACATCTCAGTTGTTTCACTGAAATCTCTTTGTCTTCCCCATATAAGAGCAGGGGTAATTATGGGGAACAATAGAAACTCCTAACTTTGAGTCCAAAAATTGTTAGAATTCTAGAAAACCTCTACCAACTCTTTGTATTTTCCAAAATGGGAAACTGAGTATAACAAAAGTAAAGGATAACCAATAACACCCATCTATTATCAATATGGTTATAATTGTCATCATAATTGAGATTATAATTATTAGTTCTTCCTTTTTAATATAGTCATTGCTTGATTATTTTTCTTTTTTTAATTTATTTTATTGCATTTTAGGTTTTGGGGTACATGTGAAGAACATGCAAGATTGTTGCATAGGTACACACGTGGCAGAGTGTTTTGCTGCCTTCCTCCCCATCACCTATATTTGGCATTTCTCCCCATACTATCTCTCCCCAACTCCCCACCCCCCACTGACCCTCCCCTATTACCCCCAACAGACCCCAGTGTGTAGTGCTCCTCTCCCTGTGTCCATGTGTTCTCATTTTTAACACTCGCCTATGAGTGAGAACATGCGGTGTTT